>NW_027660486.1:115000-135000 GCF_963280865.1 Gymnoscopelus braueri | reverse complement strand
TTACCTTCGGTGGCATGGTGCCAGATTTCAATCAGAGAGAAACTGCTGAGTCACGCTTAACGCCTTTTATGGTGCGAAATGGGGCGTGGAACAATGCAAATGAACCTCTCGGGACATTTTAGACCAGCTGGCAGCCGTCCTCATTCATCATGATGTACACCTGCGTCCGAATTCAGCCCCTATGCCGAAGCACGAGGCGTTTTTTATTAGTGTCCGAATGTATAGTGAGCATTATTGTACCCTAATATAGTGGACTCAAGTATCCCACAATGCATCGGGGAAAGTAGGGAACATGCGATGGTCACTAGAGAAGCGCTTCCACCCTACAATGCATCGCGCTGCCTCGTGCTTGCATGCGCACGTGCACGTGCACGTGCACTGCACGCATGCACTTAAGTTCAGCTGAGGCAGAAGTCAACAAAAGTCAACAATTTGAAGTCTTCCCAGTATAGCAAGTGCTCAGTGGTGTAAAGTAACTAAGTACATTTACTCAAGTACTGTACTTAAGTAAATCTTTTAGGTATTTTTACTTTACTGGACCATTTCCAATTTAAGTACTTTTAATTCTACTCCACTACATCTCAGAGGCAAATGTTGTACTTTTACTCCACTACAATTATTTGAAAACTTTAGTTGTTCTTTTCGTTTCTCCATAAGAAACTTACTTATGGGATATCATCGCCCTCTGGCGATGGCACAGAGCACAACACATGAGCTCCCGGAAACAATCTTCGATTGGACAGGGTTCTGTGACGCAAACCGGAAACCGGTTGGGTTATAAAGCCCCCAGCGTCACTAGGTTCGTCCTCTTCCTTCACTCTGCTAGCAGCGAATGCGCACGAGTCCTGAAGACAACACGACTAGCAACCGCGATAAACTTCGACGAATCCCAACAAAACCCATAGCGAGGGCACCCAGTGTCGCTCTACGGGCGTTTTCGTTATCTACTCAGTTTATCGTTGTTAGATTAAAACGCTCCCGCGTTACTTTTCCTGTCCTCTCAGTCTTTCCACAAGCTAAGAAGTTAGCTAACGCTGTTAGCCAGACTACAGGCCGCGTTAAGCTAATAGGCGGAAGCTAGGCTGGGTTAGCCTAGCTGCGTTTACCTGCCTCGTGGTGACTGGAGGAAAAGAAGATGGAGGCGCCTCGAGTCTGCGGTCTGACGGCCTGCGGCCTACCAGTAGCAGCGGACGACCGCCATCGGCTGTGCATCCTGTGCCTGGGGCCCAACCATGCGTGGCTCGCCCTGCACCACGCAGGCGACGAAGACACATGTAGACCTTGTGACGACTTTACGGTCCACCAGTTGGAGTGCCGCCTCAGGAGGGCCCAGGGCCTGGCGGCCTCCAGCGGTAGTGCTAACACCGACGCTGGCCTCGCCATGGGCCACACGGCGTCGGTGGGAAGCACGGGCCTCGAGTCAGGCCTACTGCAGGATGCGCCACGATCCAGCGGAGCCAGGAGGAAAGTCCGGGGAAAGGCTTCTTCGTCGCCTACGCCGGACCACGCAGCTCCAGCCGAGGCCAGCGGGCCACCGACCGGGGACTGCGTGCCTCCCTCCTCCCCCTCCTTCTCCGTCCTCGCCTGGGGTGACACTCCGACGCCAGAGGGGGGCTCGGATGGGGAGGATTTCGGGATAGGAGAGGCTTCACAGGACGAGGTGGAGGCCGGACCCTCCCCCCGTCGGGCACGGGAGGCTCCTGTGCCTAGTCCGAGGCCTCCTGTGCCTACGTCAGCGCGAGCGGAGGCCCTCGCGCCTACAGCAACGGCCTGGGTGGAGGCTCCGAGCCTGGTGAGGGAGCCTCTCGAGCCCGTGTCGGCGGTGCTAAGACGGGCTATATCCAGGTGCGGCCTGGAGCAGCCGATGGAGGCGGCGAGGGCTTCAGTCGGGGCCCCCATCCCAGGATTCCAGGGCCTGACGCCCCTCTCTCCCCGGCAGGTCGCCTCAAAACTCCTGCCCGAAGCGGTGGGAGTCCGTGCAGCCCTGCACCACTCCTGGCGGCGAGGTAGGGGGGAACCGGAGCGGCTAGGGTTCGCAACCAAAATCCTGTCCGGGGCGGACCTGGGGGTCGTAGGCCTTCCCCCCATAGACGCGGCTTTGGCGACCAGAATCGAGAGGGCGAGGAGAGGCTCGGTGGGAATCGGCCCGGGATATCGGCCCATCTTCGCCGAGCATGCCAGGCAAGATCGCACCGCGGCCCTCAATGCTCTCTACAAGGCCTCGGGCTCGGCTGTGGAGGCGCTCAACGTGGTGTCGTTGCTGCAGGAGTCGGCCGCCGTCAGACTTAAAGAGCTGGTGGCCAAACCCCTGGTGGACGGGATGCCTGCGGCAGCGGTCCACAGAGAGTGGGTGGAGGATGCAACGGAGCTGGACAGGCTGGTGCAGATAGCCATCCTCTGCACCTGCCAGAGCCTGATGTGGACAGGTCGAGCCATGGCCCTTACCGCGGACTTGGAGAGGGCCCAGTGGTTGGACCTGGCCACAACTGCGGGGGCGGATGTGTCTACAGGACTTCTCGCCCTTCCCCTCCAGGCCCACAACCTCTTCGACAGCAGCACGGACCTGATCGGGAGGACACAGGCGGAGGAGCAGCAGAGGCGAGGGGCGACCGCAGGTCTCCTCGCCACCGCCGTCGCTGGACGCAGGCGAGGAGCGTCCAGGTCGTCCTCCACCAGAACCAACTCCTGGGAACGTACCTGCGGCTCCCTCGGCGTGGGGGACGTGAGGAAGCGCAAGGACTCCGAAACCCCCCCTCTGGTAAAACCCCCCCGAAAGGACCTCGGGGCTGGTCGCAAAGGGAGGGGTAAGTGACGGTCTATGGCTGATCCCGTCACGGCCACTTGGCCGGTATTGTGCAGGGTCAGCTCCCCAATTGGAGACCGGCACTGGCGCTCTTCTTGCCCCGACGGACAGGGCCACAGGCGGCTCCGCGGGAACATAGAGGGCCCTATTCTGGGCGCCGCCTTACCCATTATCCCTAAACTTCTTTGCCATTTTTTCCTATTTTGAAAAACATTTTCAAATAGTTCAACTAGCCGATCTACATCGACAGGTTGTGAGCTTGTAGATCGACTTTTTGAACTATTTGAAAATATTTTTAAAAATAGGAAAAAATGGCAAAGAAGTTTAGGGATAATGGGTAAGGCGGCGCCCAGAATAGGGACGCAGAGACTATAAGAGACGCTAAAAAAGACAATTTAATTGCCATGCTGTCCTTTCAGTCAAATGTGTGTAATGTGCTTTGTGTGTGTGGAATAAACCTGTTGCCGAAACCACAAATGCTCATTTCTTCTCATACTAATGTCAGAGGCGGATCGCACCCCGGTGGGGTGCCCTGTCCTCGAAGTTATGCTATGAGCCCTCAGTGTTCGGTTTGCACCCAGGACGGCATTCCGAACACTGCAGTGACAACTCCTGTGCGTGCCGTGAACATGATGAATCAATCGCAGGTAGTACCTTTTTCTGCTATGAAACAAATGTCTGTAGAGTGTTGTTTTCACAATGTGAAACGGGCCTTCTGTGAATAAAACATTTCCAACTGCGACATTGCAGTTCCCTCTTCCGTCCGGCAGATGGCTGCAAAGTTCATCTTGGGGACGGTCGAGAGCCAAAATGGCGGCCTCCCTCAACTGCCCTAAAATGGCGGACGAGGGAGGGCGGAAATGCGTTTTTCAGTCAGCCCTGGTGTTGCACCGTCAAAACTCCCCGGGTGGGACGGAAGCTTTGTTCCGTGTAGCAACAACGTCTCCGCACAAGAGGCCCGCCCCAGTTGACCTCCCTAAGATGGCGGTCGTCAAGAGGCGGAAGTTGACGGACCAACGGAACCTGGTGTTACCCCTTCAACTCTCCCCGAGAGGGACGGGAGTTTCGTTCCGGGTAAAACCTCAGCCGAGTAAGGGTTCCGCTGTCTCGTCGAAAGGAGTGTCGACGCCTCCGGTTCCCATGGAAACAGGCTCGTCCTCCGAAGCGGTGAGTTCTTCGCGTCCTTCGAGACACGGACGGAGGAGGCCGCTGCTGCCCCCCGTGGACGCCCTCCCACTGGTTACACCAGTCGGGCCGGCAGTTTCACCGGTTACCTTGGTAACGAGGCAGCGCTCTTCGGAGCTGATGACGTCATTGACCCCCTCCGGCCCCACGAACCCTCTGGCTTGTTGCCTGGCGCAGTGGGAAGCTTGCAAACCGAATCCTTGGGTACTACGTACCATTACGAAAGGGTATACACGAATCCACGGAGCGCTGCCCTGCGCGCAGCCATTGCTGCGGTGTCAACGCTCCGCGGACGCGACACCGCAGCAATGGCCGCCTACAGGCAGCTACAGGCAGCGCGTCTGTGGATTCGTCTATAGGTTGCAATTTTCCTGTAGACCTCCCCAGACGGACGAGGTTATTTTCTCCCGAGCGTCAGGCCAGGCGGCTGTGACGCTACGGGAGGAAGTTGTGTCTCTGCTGAGCAAGGGTGCTATCAGAGAATTATCCCCGAATCAGAGCCGGCTAGGTTTCTATTCGGAATATTTCCTGGTGAAAAAGAAAGGGGGGGGGGGCGTGAGACCTATTCTGAACCTAAAAGGTTTAAATAGATTTCTGACGATCTTCAAATTTCGAATGCTAACAACGGCCAAGTTGTTGTGATCGATACGTCAGGGGGATTGGTGGACGAGTATAGATCTGAGAGATGCCTATTTTCACGTCCCCATCCACCCCGCGCACCGGAATTTCCTACGTTTTGGCTTTGAAGGCAAAATATACGAATACACGGTGCTCCCGTTCGGCATGTCACTGAGCCCTCGGGTCTTCGTGAAGTGCACGGACGCGGCTATCGCCCCGCTAGGCCAGCAGGGTCTCCGCCTGGCGACGTACATAGATGACTGGCTGCTGGCGGCGGGGTCGAGGGAGGAGGTGGCGCGTTACACAAAGGTAGCCATTGCGCACCTGACGTCCCTGGGGTTTACGATCAATACTTAGAAGAGTGTTCTGATCCCATCCCAGCAGACCACCTTCGTGGGGATTTCCTTGGACTCATCCACGATGGTCTCAGGACAGGTTGGCCGGTTTCCTGGCATGTGTGCGCTCTTTCCGTGTGGGGCGCAGAGTCGCGTACAGGACATGCATGCAGGCTGCGGGTCTAATGGCCTCGGCCATACACCTGATCCGGCTGGGCAGATTCCACATGAGACCTTTTCAAAGGTGGATGCGGAGTCTTAGGATACCGCACACCATGAAGTCTCGTAAAGTGGTGATATCTCCCCGGTGCGTGACGACGTTGCAACCGTGGTCACAGGCGTCCTTCCTGTCCGGTGGAGTCAGGATGGGTGAGGTGGTGTCACGAAAGGTGATTACCGCAGACGCTAGCCTCTCAGGTTGGGGAGCTGTCCACGACGGTTACTCAGCCAGGGGGGTGTGGACTTCTGCTCAGAAGGTATACCACATCAACTATTTAGAGTTGTTGGCGGTCTTCCTCGCCCTCCGACGGTTCGAGGACCGCATTGTGGGATGACATGTTCTGGTTAGAACGGATAACACCACAACGATGTGTTATGTCAATAAACAAGGGGGCCTGGGCTCTGTTGTTTTGGACAATTTGGCACGCGAACTGACGCTATGGAGCACGTTGCGCCTAGCCGCGTTACGTGCCTCCCATGTGCCGGGTCTCCTCAACAGCGGAGCGGATCTGCTGTCTAGAGGCGAACTTCGGTACGGGGAGTGGTCTCTCAACCCGCAGGTGGCGAGCCTGATCTGGCTCCGGTTCGGTCGGGCTCGGATTGACCTGTCCTCCTTGGGAGTGGACGCGTTGGCACACGTCTGGCCGGACGTTCTGCTGTATGCTTTCCCACCTTTGGAACTGATCCCTTCCATTCTGGAGCGGGTCAGGGTCCAAGGCAGGACGGTCCTGCTGGTGGCCCCAGCATGGGGAGTGTGGAGGTCGGAGATCGCTCCTTTCCTCTACGCTGAACCCTGGCCTCTCCCGCTTTTCAGAGATCTTCTGAGGCAAGGCGGGGATGAGGTGTTTCACGAGTTCCCCGGAGTTTTGGACCTGTGGGTCTGGCCCGTGAGGGGTCGGTGAACGACCGGAGGTGGTTGGACCGGTGATACATGTCCCTTGGGGACACGGTTATTGCCGCTGGCCGTCCGGCGTGGAGTCTTGACAGAGGGTTTTTGCCTCTGTGGCCCTGGCTCGACCGTGATGGCGCCTGGGGTGTCATGCGTGGTCGGGATGGGGTGGGACTACGGTCAGGGGAGGCCGGAACTGGCTTTGGCTGGTTTCCCTTCCCTTGACCGGTGGTCTCCTTTCTGTTTCCCTGGGGCCGGCTGGGCCAGGCCAAGGGATGGAAGGTGGGGACAGGAGCCTGGCTTTCTTTCAGGGAGAGGTCAGGTTCATCTGATGGGCTCCTGTCTCGTTTCCCTTCCTAATGACCTTTTGGGTCATGCGTCTGGGGGTCGGGGTCTTGCCGGGAGGCATGATCTTTTGACCTTGGGGCGTACAGGTTGGATAGGGTTGCTCCTGGGACTCCCCAGGGGGGTCTATGTGTCCCATAAGTAAGTTTCTTATGGAGAAACGAAAAGAACAACTAGGGGTTACGTAGGTAACCCCAGTTTTCTTAGTTTCGTAGTAAGAAACTTACACCCCTTCTGTGCGCTTCGACTAGCGTGCAGAGTGAAGGGTATCAGAGGACGAACCTAGTGACGCTGGGGGCTTTATAACCCAACCGGTTTCCGGTTTGCGTCACAGAACCCTGTCCAATCGAAGATTGTTTCCGGGAGCTCATGTGTTGTGCTCTGTGCCATCGCCAGAGGGCGATGATATCCCATAAGTAAGTTTCTTACAACGAAACTAAGAAAACGGGGGTTGCATACGTAACCCCTAGTTACTAGTTACTTTGCAGATATAAATCATATTATAAAACAAACTTTAACCACTTCAGCCCTATTTTATACATAGGCTATTTGAAAATAGCCGATCTACAAGCTCACTGTGAGCTTGTAGATCTGCTATTTTCAAACATTTTAGTACTTTTACTTTTGGTACTTTAATACATTTTGATACCAATACTTTTACTTGTAACAGAGTATCTCTATATTACAGTATTGGTACTTTTACTTAAGGAAAGAATTTGAGTACTTTTTCCACTACTGCAAGTGCTGCACTTCTCAGTTTCCTCTGTCTGCGAATTCTGTCTCTTCGTTCACAAGTAGTTGAATGATAGCAAAAACAAACACACAAATATAGCTGCAAGCAGCAATAAGCGGTTTCGAGGGATAAGGCAGAGACAGGAAGAGGCAGGCAGACTCTCTCCTCTCCCTCTCTCTCTCTCTCCCCCTCTCCCCCTCTCTCCTTCTCTCCCCCTCTCTCCCTCTCCCCCCTCTCTCTCTCTCCCCCTCTCTCCCTCTCCCCCTCTGTCTCTCTCCCCCTCTGTCTCTCTCTCCCTCTCTCCCTCTCCCCTCTCTCCCTCTCTCCCTCTCTCCCTCTCCCCAGACAGACAGACAGACAGACAGACAGGCAGACAGTGAGAGAGTGAGAGAGAGGCAGACAGGCAGACAGACAGGAAGAGAGTGACAGAGTGAGAGAGAGGCACACAGACAGACAGGGAAAAGCACTTAGGGTACCACTACTAGCAGCTTGCTAAATAACAAAAGAATGCTGCTATACTCAACTACCAGAGGTCAGGAGCTCAGTTCACTTCAGATGTTGGTTACACACTGAAGAGAATACTCTCAACCTGCCTACTTATCCCTTGAGCTGTGCTGGCTAAACCACACACTTCACAAGGCAATCAAGTGGCCTATACAGGGTGAAACTACTTGTACTACTACAAAGTGCCAATAGCCTACTGCTTGAAGCACACAAACAATACAACTATAAACTACAGACTACCACACAAGCTAATAATATAATACTAATAGAAAAGCACTTAGGGTACCACTACTAGCAGCTTGCTAAATAACAAAAGAATGCTGCTATACTCAACTACCAGAGGTCAGGAGCTCAGTTCACTTCAGATGTTGGTTACACACTGAAGAGAATACTCTCAACCTGCCTACTTATCCCTTGAGCTGTGCTGGCTAAACCACACACTTCACAAGGCAATCAAGTGGCCTATACAGGGTGAAACTACTTGTACTACTACAAAGTGCCAATAGCCTACTGCTTGAAGCACACAAACAATACAACTATAAACTACAGACTACCACACAAGCTAATAATATAATACTAATAGAAAAGCACTTAGGGTACCACTACTAGCAGCTTGCTAAATAACAAAAGAATGCTGCTATACTCAACTACCAGAGGTCAGGAGCTCAGTTCACTTCAGATGTTGGTTACACACTGAAGAGAATACTCTCAACCTGCCTACTTATCCCTTGAGCTGTGCTGGCTAAACCACACACTTCACAAGGCAATCAAGTGGCCTATACAGGGTGAAACTACTTGTACTACTACAAAGTGCCAATAGCCTACTGCTTGAAGCACACAAACAATACAACTATAAACTACAGACTACCACACAAGCTAATAATATAATACTAATAGAAAAGCACTTAGGGTACCACTACTAGCAGCTTGCTAAATAACAAAAGAATGCTGCTATACTCAACTACCAGAGGTCAGGAGCTCAGTTCACTTCAGATGTTGGTTACACACTGAAGAGAATACTCTCAACCTGCCTACTTATCCCTTGAGCTGTGCTGGCTAAACCACACACTTCACAAGGCAATCAAGTGGCCTATACAGGGTGAAACTACTTGTACTACTACAAAGTGCCAATAGCCTACTGCTTGAAGCACACAAACAATACAACTATAAACTACAGACTACCACACAAACTAATAATATAATACTAATAGAAAAGCACTTAGGGTACCACTACTAGCAGCTTGCTAAATAACAAAAGAATGCTGCTATACTCAACTACCAGAGGTCAGGAGCTCAGTTCACTTCAGATGTTGGTTACAGACAGACAGTCACAGAGTGAGAGAGAGGCAGACAGGCAGACAGTGACAGAGTGAGAGAGAGGCAGACAGGCAGACAGGCAGACAGTGACAGAGTGAGAGAGAGGCAGACAGGCAGACAGTGACAGAGTGAGAGAGAGGCAGACAGTGACAGAGTGAGAGAGAGGCAGACAGGCAGACAGTGACAGAGTGAGAGAGAGGCAGACAGGCAGACAGGCAGACAGACAGTGACAGAGTGAGAGAGAGGCAGACAGACAGGCAGACAGTGACAGAGTGAGAGAGAGGCAGACAGACAGGAAGACAGGCAGACAGACAGTGACAGAGTGAGAGAGAGGCAGACAGGCAGACAGTGACAGATTGAGAGAGAGGCAGACAGGCAGACAGTGACAGAGTGAGAGAGAGGCAGACAGGCAGACAGTGACAGAGTGAGAGAGAGGCAGACAGGCAGGCAGACAGTGACAGTGTGAGAGAGAGGCAGACAGACAGGCAGACAGTGACAGAGTGAGAGAGAGGCAGACAGGCAGACAGACAGACAGACAGACAGTCAGACAGTGACAGAGTGAGAGAGAGGCAGACAGGCAGACAGACAGTGACAGATTGAGAGAGAGGCAGACAGGCAGACAGGCAGACAGTGACAGAGTGAGAGAGAGGCAGACAGTGACAGAGTGAGAGAGAGGCAGACAGGCAGACAGGCAGACAGACAGACAGACAGACAGACAGACAGACAGACAGTGACAGAGTGAGAGAGAGGCAGACAGACAGACAGACAGACAGACAGACAGTGACAGAGTGAGAGAGAGGCAGACAGACAGACAGACAGACAGACAGACAGACAGACAGACAGACAGACAGACAGAAAGTGACAGAGTGAGAGAGAGGCAGACAGACAGACAGACAGACAGACAGTGACAGAGTGAGAGAGAGGCAGTGACAGAGTGAGAGAGAGGCAGTGACAGAGTGAGAAGAAGTGAACTTGCATTAATTAACAAAGTCATGATTTTTGTTCAGTAAATTATATTTGGACTGGTTAAATTGGGGTTTGAACCAGGGACCTACAGACTTGCGGTTAGACAGTGTAAAGGATAAGGATAATTCCTTTAACAGGTCCGTTCATGAAAGTCCTTGCGGCCTTGTTTCCAATGAGGGCCTGTGAGCAATTAAGGGTTAAGAGTCTTGCTCAGGGACACATTTCATTTCATCGACACATTTGCTGGCCTGGCCTGGCATCGTACCTGGGGCAACCAGGGCCTCCGGCTCCGTAGGCGGGCTCACTAACCACTCAGCTATGGCCGCAGTACTGACTGAGCTATTGGATAGACAGGACGCTAACTACTCTAGATCACTGGTTCACATAACATTTACCAATACATTTCATGTTATTGTTTAAAAATTGCACATGTCTGAATTATCAGGGTCATGTTTTGTACAATGCAATTCAAATGTAAACTCTGATGAGTGGGGTTTGAACCGTGGACCTTCGGCTCATGAGGCTAACACTGTACTGATCAAGCTATTCAATCCACAGTCTTAATCAGTGAAAAAGGAGAATCCAACAAAACAAAACAAAAGAGAGAATGAAGTACATCATACATTGAAAATAACTACTCTCAATAAGCGTTTCATTTAACAATTGCACGTTTATTCATTGATACAGTCATGTTGTGTGCAATGCAATTGAGGTGAAGTCTGCATGAGGTGGGATTTGAACCGGCAACCCTGTGGTTTCAAGGCAGATGATTAAGCCATTGGACCAACAGACCTGAATTGGTGAAAGGGAGCTCACAGATTTGGCAGACTTTCACGCAAATTGCTCAGAAATCCTGGGTTAAAATGTTTTTCAAACTGGTTAAATTGGGGTTTGAACCAGGGACCTACAGACTTGCGGTTAGACAGTGTAAAGGATAAGGATAATTCCTTTAACAGGTCCGTTCATGAAAGTCCTTGCGGCCTTGTTTCCAATGAGGGCCTGTGAGCAATTAGGGGTTAAGAGTCTTGCTCAGGGACACATTTCATTTCATCGACACATTTGCTGGCCTGGCCTGGAATCGTACCTGGGGCAACCAGGGCCTCTGGCTCCGTAGGCGGGCTCACTAAACACTCAGCTATGGCCCCAGTACTGACTGAGCTACTGGATAGACAGGACCCTAACTACTCTAGATCACTGGTTCACAAAACATTAACCAATAAAGATTTTTTTTTTCTGTCCTCGGAATGGAAACTAGTGAAAATAGTCGAACTACAAGCTCACAATGCGTTGCTATCTAAAAAGGTGTGAGATTGTAGATCGGCTATTTTCACAAGAAAGTATGTCATACATAAAAAACAACTACTCTCAAAAGCATTTCATGTTATTGTTTAAAAATTGCACATGTCTGAATTAACAGGGTCATGTTATGTACAATGCAATTTAAATGTAAACTGTGATGAGTGGGGTTTGAACCGTGGACCTCCGGTACATGAGGCTAACACTGAAGTGATCAAGCTATTCAATCCACAGCCTTAGTTAGTGAAAAAGGAGAATCCAACAAAACAAAACAAAAGAGGGAATGAAATACGTCATACATTGAAAATAACTACTCTCAATAAGCGTTTCATTTAACAATTGCAAGTTTATTCATTGATACAGTCATGTCGTGTGCAATGCAATTGAGATGAAGTCTGCATGAGGTGGGATTTGAACAGGCGACCCTGTAGTTTCAAGACAAATGATTAAGCGATCAAGCTATTGGACCAACAGACTTGAACTGGTGAAAAGGGACTTCACACACGACACACTTTCACGCAAATTGCTCAGAAATCCTGGGTTTAAATGTTTTTCAAACTGCTCAAAATTGCAGACAATCTAAGGGCGGAGCTTACTGGTCAAAGTGATAGATATGTTCCTCATGAGTCAAGGCACATGTGTAAGCAAGTTTCACGGCTGTCGGCCAAACGAGGCATGACTTTTGCCTGTTTAAAGTTTGCATTTTCAAAAATTGCTATAGCGCCCCCCTTTGACCAATTGGAGTAAGATTGGTTTCAGTGATACTTGGAATGACCCTCTACAATATTGCAAAGTTTCAAAGAAATGTGAGTCTGCATGTATGTGTTAGGGGCAGACGAATAATTTTCATAAAACTGCAATATTCATTGGCTCATAAAAGCTTAACGTTTTCACTTATGGAAAATCTGCTTGATCACGTCTGTCGGTATAGGTCCAAAGTTCATGTGTAAAACGTTTTGTGCAGATTGCTCAAAAATCCCAGGAGGAGTTTGATTTTAACTGCTTTTCATACAATTCGAAATGGTGGGAGATCTAAAGGTCAGAGGTCAAAAGTCAGAGTGTGAAAGTTGTTAGGCATGAGGAGACGCATGTGTTTATCGAAGTGTCATGGATGTGGGTCAAACAGGGCATGAGTTGTACCTGTTCAAAGTTGGTATTTTCAATTGAGTGCTACAGCGCCACCCTTTGGCCAATGGTTTTGAGTTTCAGGCCTTTGCCGTTTGGCATAGCCCTCTACCATATTGCCGAGTTTCGTAAAAAGTGACCACGCGGTTAGGCCAGAACTGCCAAAAACGGCGGAAGAATAATAATAATAAATATAGCTGCAAGCAGCAATAAGCGGTTTCGAGGGATAAGGCAGAGACAGGAAGAGGCAGGCAGACTCTCTCCTCTCCCTCTCTCTCTCTCTCCCCCTCTCCCCCTCTCTCCCTCTCTCCTTCTCTCCCCCTCTCTCCCTCTCCCCCCTCTCTCTCTCTCCCCCTCTCTCCCTCTGTCTCTCTCTCCCTCTCCCCCTCTGTCTCTCTCTCCCTCTCCCCTCTCTCCCTCTCTCCCTCTCTCCCTCTCTCCCTCTCTCCCTCTCTCCCTCTCTCCCTCTCTCCCTCTCCCCAGACAGACAGACAGGCAGACAGTGAGAGAGTGACAGAGAGGCAGACAGGCAGACAGACAGACAGGAAGAGAGTGACAGAGTGAGAGAGAGGCACACAGACAGACAGGGAAAAGCACTTAGGGTACCACTACTAGCAGCTTGATAAATAACAAAAGAATGCTGCTATACTCGACTACCAGAGGTCAGGAGCTCAGTTCACTTCAGATGTTGGTTACACACTGAAGAGAATACTCTCAACCTGCCTACTTATCCCTTGAGCTGTGCTGGCTAAACCACACACTTCACAAGGCAATCAAGTGGCCTATACAGGGTGAAACTACTTGTACTACTACAAAGTGCCAATAGCCTACTGCTTGAAGCACACAAACAATACAACTATAAACTACAGACTACCACACAAGCTAATAATATAATACTAATAGAAAAGCACTTAGGGTACCACTACTAGCAGCTTGCTAAATAACAAAAGAATGCTGCTATACTCAACTACCAGAGGTCAGGAGCTCAGTTCACTTCAGATGTTGGTTACACACTGAAGAGAATACTCTCAACCTGCCTACTTATCCCTTGAGCTGTGCTGGCTAAACCACACACTTCACAAGGCAATCAAGTGGCCTATACAGGGTGAAACTACTTGTATTACTACAAAGTGCCAATAGCCTACTGCTTGAAGCACACAAACAATACAACTATAAACTACAGACTACCACACAAGCTAATAATATAATACTAATAGAAAAGCACTTAGGGTACCACTACTAGCAGCTTGCTAAATAACAAAAGAATGCTGCTATACTCAACTACCAGAGGTCAGGAGCTCAGTTCACTTCAGATGTTGGTTACACACTGAAGAGAATACTCTCAACCTGCCTACTTATCCCTTGAGCTGTGCTGGCTAAACCACACACTTCACAAGGCAATCAAGTGGCCTATACAGGGTGAAACTACTTGTACTACTACAAAGTGCCAATAGCCTACTGCTTGAAGCACACAAACAATACAACTATAAACTACAGACTACCACACAAGCTAATAATATAATACTAATAGAAAAGCACTTAGGGTACCACTACTAGCAGCTTGCTAAATAACAAAAGAATGCTGCTATTCTCAACTACCAGAGGTCAGGAGCTCAGTTCACTTCAGATGTTGGTTACACACTGAAGAGAATACTCTCAACCTGCCTACTTATCCCTTGAGCTGTGCTGGCTAAACCACACACTTCACAAGGCAATCAAGTGGCCTATACAGGGTGAAACTACTTGTACTACTACAAAGTGCCAATAGCCTACTGCTTGAAGCACACAAACAATACAACTATAAACTACAGACTACCACACAAGCTAATAATATAATACTAATAGAAAAGCACTTAGGGTACCACTACTAGCAGCTTGCTAAATAACAAAAGAATGCTGCTATACTCAACTACCAGAGGTCAGGAGCTCAGTTCACTTCAGATGTTGGTTACACACTGAAGAGAATACTCTCAACCTGCCTACTTATCCCTTGAGCTGTGCTGGCTAAACCACACACTTCACAAGGCAATCAAGTGGCCTATACAGGGTGAAACTACTTGTACTACTACAAAGTGCCAATAGCCTACTGATTGAAGCACACAAACAATACAACTATAAACTACAGACTACCACACAAGCTAATAATATAATACTAATATAAAAGCACTTAGGGTACCACTACTAGCAGCTTGCTAAATAACAAAAGAATGCTGCTATACTCAACTACCAGAGGTCAGGAGCTCAGTTCACTTCAGATGTTGTGACAGACAGTGACAGAGTGAGAGAGAGGCAGACAGGCAGACAGTGACAGAGTGAGAGAGAGGCAGACAGACAGACAGTCACAGAGTGAGAGAGAGGCAGACAGGCAGACAGTGACAGAGTGAGAGAGAGGCAGACAGGCAGACAGTGACAGAGTGAGAGAGAGGCAGACAGACAGGCAGACAGTGACAGAGTGAGAGAGAGGCAGACAGGCAGACAGTGACAGAGTGAGAGAGAGGCAGACAGGCAGACAGTGACAGAGTGAGAGAGAGGCAGATAGGCAGACAGGCAGACAGACAGTGACAGAGTGAGAGAGAGGCAGACAGACAGGCAGACAGTGACAGAGTGAGAGAGAGGCAGACAGGAAGACAGGCAGACAGACAGTGACAGAGTGAGAGAGAGGCAGACAGGCAGACAGTGACAGATTGAGAGAGAGGCAGACAGGCAGACAGTGACAGAGTGAGAGAGAGGCAGACAGGCAGACAGTGACAGAGTGAGAGAGAGGCAGACAGGCAGACAGGAAGGCAGACAGTGACAGAGTGAGAGAGAGGCAGACTGACAGGCAGACAGTGACAGAGTGAGAGAGAGGCAGACAGGCAGACAGACAGACAGTCAGACAGTGACAGAGTGAGAGAGAGGCAGACAGGCAGACAGTGACAGATTGAGAGAGAGGCAGACAGGCAGACAGGCAGACAGTGACAGAGTGAGAGAGAGGCAGACAGTGACAGAGTGAGAGAGAGGCAGACAGGCAGACAGACAGGCAGACAGACAGACAGACAGACAGACAGACAGTGACAGAGTGAGAGAGAGGCAGACAGACAGACAGACAGACAGACAGACAGACAGACAGACAGACAGTGACAGAGTGAGAGAGAGGCAGACAGACAGACAGACAGACAGACAGACAGACAGACAGACAGACAGAAAGTGACAGAGTGAGAGAGAGGCAGACAGACAGACAGACAGACAGACAGTGACAGAGTGAGAGAGAGGCAGTGACAGAGTGAGAGAGAGGCAGTGACAGAGTGAGAAGAAGTGAACTTGCATTAATTAACAAAGTCATGATTTTTGTTCAGTAAATTATATTTGGACTGGTTAAATTGGGGTTTGAACCAGGGACCTACAGACTTGCGGTTAGACAGTGTAAAGGATAAGGATAATTCCTTTAACAGGTCCGTTCATGAAAGTCCTTGCGGCCTTGTTTCCAATGAGGGCCTGTGAGCAATTAGGGGTTAAGAGTCTTGCTCAGGGACACATTTCATTTCATCGACACATTTGCTGGCCTGGCCTGGAATCGTACCTGGGGCAACCAGGGCCTCTGGCTCCGTAGGCGGGCTCACTAACCACTCAGCTATGGCCGCAGTACTGACTGAGCTATTGGATAGACAGGACGCTAACTACTCTAGATCACTGGTTCACATAACATTTACCAATAAATTTCATGTTATTGTTTAAAAATTGCACATGTCTGAATTATCAGGGTCATGTTTTGTACAATGCAATTCAAATGTAAACTCTGATGAGCGGGGTTTGAACCGTGGACCTTCGGCACATGAGGCTAACACTGTACTGATCAAGCTATTCAATCCACAGTCTTAATCAGTGAAAAAGGAGAATCCAACAAAACAAAACAAAAGAGAGAATGAAGTACATCATACATTGAAAATAACTACTCTCAATAAGCGTTTCATTTAACAATTGCACGTTTATTCATTGATACAGTCATGTTGTGTGCAATGCAATTGAGGTGAAGTCTGCATGAGGTGGGATTTGAACCGGCAACCCTGTGGTTTCAAGGCAGATGATTAAGCCATTGGACCAACAGACCTGAATTGGTGAAAAGGAGCTCACAGATTTGGCAGACTTTCACGCAAATTGCTCAGAAATACTGGGTTAAAATGTTTTTCAAACTGGTTAAATTGGGGTTTGAACCAAGGACCTACAGACTTGCGGTTAGACAGTGTAAAGGATAAGGATAATTCCTTTAACAGGTCCGTTCATGAAAGTCCTTGCGGCCTTGTTTCCAATGAGGGCCTGTGAGCAATTAGGGGTTAAGAGTCTTGCTCAGGGACACATTTCATTTCATCGACACATTTGCTGGCCTGGCCTGGA
The DNA here is from genome assembly GCF_963280865.1 of Gymnoscopelus braueri. Taxonomy (NCBI): domain Eukaryota; kingdom Metazoa; phylum Chordata; class Actinopteri; order Myctophiformes; family Myctophidae; genus Gymnoscopelus; species Gymnoscopelus braueri. The sequence goes on along the minus strand of NW_027660486.1, from coordinate 118,294 downwards.
ATCGTACCTGGGGCAACCAGGGCCTCTGGCTCCGTAGGCGGGCTCACTAACCACTCAGCTATGGCCCCAGTACTGACTGAGCTACTGGATAGACAGGACTCTAACTACTCTAGATCACTGGTTCACAAAACATTAACCAATAAAGATTTTTTTTTTCTGTCCTCGGAATGGAAACTAGTGAAAATAGTCGAACTACAAGCTCACAATGCGTTGCTATCTAAAAAGGTGTGAGATTGTAGATCGGCTATTTTCACAAGAAAGTATGTCATACATAAAAAACAACTACTCTCAAAAGCATTTCATGTTATTGTTTAAAAATTGCACATGTCTGAATTAACAGGGTCATGTTATGTACAATGCAATTTAAATGTAAACTGTGATGAGTGGGGTTTGAACCGTGGACCTCCGGTACATGAGGCTAACACTGAACTGATCAAGCTATTCAATCCACAGCCTTAGTTAGTGAAAAAGGAGAATCCAACAAAACAAAACAAAAGAGGGAATGAAATACGTCATACATTGAAAATAACTACTCTCAATAAGCGTTTCATTTAACAATTGCAAGTTTATTCATTGATACAGTCATGTCGTGTGCAATGCAATTGAGATGAAGTCTGCATGAGGTGGGATTTGAACAGGCGACCCTGTGGTTTCAAGACAAATGATTAAGCGATCAAGCTATTGGACCAACAGACCTGAACTGGCGAAAAGGGACTTCACACACGACACACTTTCACGCAAATTGCTCAGAAATCCTGGGTTTAAATGTTTTTCAAACTGCTCAAAATTGCAGACAATCTAAGGGCGGAGCTTACTGGTCAAAGTGATAGATATGTTCCTCATGAGTCAAGGCACATGTGTAAGCAAGTTTCACGGCTGTCGGCCAAACGAGGCATGACTTTTGCCTGTTTAAAGTTTGCATTTTCAAAAAATTGCTATAGCGCCCCCCTTTGACCAATTGGAGTAAGATTGGTTTCAGTGATACTTGGAATGACCCTCTACAATATTGCAAAGTTTCAAACAAATGTGAGTCTTCATGTATGTGTTAGGGGCAGACGAATAATTTTCATAAAACTGCAATATTCATTGGCTCATAAAAGCTTAACGTTTTCACGTATGGAAAATCCGCTTGCTCACGTCTGTCGGTATAGGTCCAAAGTTCATGTGTAAAATGTTTTGTGCAGATTGCTAAAAAATCCCAGGAGGAGTTTGATTTTAACTGCTTTTCATATAATTCGAAATGGTGGGAGATCTAAAGGTCAGAGGTCAAAAGTCAGAGTGTGAAAGTTGTTAGGCATGAGGAGACGCATGTGTGTATCGAAGTGTCATGGATGTGGGTCAAACAGGGCATGAGTTGTACCTGTTCAAAGTCAATTGAGTAAAATAGCGCCACCCTTTGGCCGATAGTTGTGAGTTTCGTTTCTTCGCCGTTTGGCATAGCCCTCTACCATATTGCCGAGTTTCGTAAAAAGTGACCACGCGGTTAGGCCAGAACTGCCAAAAACGGCGGAAGAAGAAAGGCAAGAGATGCAATAAGGCTTCGAGAGCCTGATAGGCCTCGAAACCTTAATAATAGTGAAAGTGTAGAGACGTAATAAGGCTTCGAGCCTCATAGGCCTCGAAACCTTAATAATAGTGAAAGTGTAGAGACGTAATAAGGCTTCGAGCCTCATAGGCCTCGAAACCTTAAAAATGCACAGGCTTATTTGGTGCCATTTTCCACAGCCTTGTCACCGGAGAACAAATTATTAAATAGCTCAAAAGTTGGCTATGAAGACAAAAGACGCTTTGGTGACTTTTGTTTTTCCCTCTCTTTTCTTCCCAACCTTCCACAGCCTCGAGTGGTTGAGGCTACGGATCTCAAAACAAATGATAGTTGCGCAAAAATATATGTGCATTTATTCGCAATTGTTTTTATTATATATATATATATATATATATATATATTAAGCCTGCAACGGTTCACAAAATTCACGGTTCGGTTCAATTCAATATTTTGGGGTCACGGTTCGATATTTTTTCGATATAAAAGCACGGTTCACGGTTTGGTCCGGTTCGGTTTGGTTCGGTTCGCGGTTATTCCCCTTTTATTTCTGTTTTTTATGACTTTATTTCGGTTAATTTGGTACAAAAAATGTACTCCATGAAGTGTAGTTGTGTGGCAAAAAGGAAAGGTTGCAGGGGGGGGGGGCTTATTTATTTTTTATCAATCAATTATCATCAACATTGGCCATCATCTTCAGTTTCAAAGTGCTTTATTTATAACAGCTTTATTTATTAAGCAGCTTAAGTTTTCACTATAAACCCCTTTGTTTCAGAGGACATATAGACACTAATAACAAATATAATGCAGCTGAGAAACTTTGGTCAACTTCATTATGTACTTGCATAATACATGGTCTTTTGGTCGCAAAAAACCTAGTCTACTTTGGATCTGATGGATAGGGTTCTGTTCAGACTGCAGTCCGTTTGGAAACACTTGGACCTAGCCCTGGTCCAGAACGTTAGAGAGCTCACTAACACTCTGGACCAGGGCTAACATGGACCCTACCTGGCCGTAGTGTTGTCTGGTTGTTCCTATCAGAATGGCAGCAGCTAAATCCTCTGATCTCTGATGACCGCAACATTCTTTGTGTCCTCCTCTTCAATACCTTCAGTTTTAGTCAAACTTTGGACGACTCGTCGTCTAAACACTTTCTGTTTCTTTTTCCTCGGTAGCTTTCACCGTTTTAAAATACTTGCTTAAATCTGTACACTTTGCAGCTTTTGCACAGATAGCTCTTGTATTCTCTCATTATGTTTTTGAGCTCCTGATTATTTTATTCCCCCAAATTCTCGACTTGTGAACAAGCCAGTGAATCGGTGTGATGGAAAACTGGGACGCCTCGTCCCAAAACACGCTCGCCCTGGGTATATCCGGCTGGCTCGGTCGGCAAAATAAATGGGGGGGAGTGTGTTTTGGGGCTGCGTTTCTCGTCAATGCGAGATATATATATATATATATATATATATATATATATATATATATATATATATATATATATATATATATTTATATATATATATATATATATATACATATATAAAACATTTTATTAATTTGCAATACTAATCTCATTGTACAACAACAGCGGACAGGAATGAGTTGCGGTACGACAATATTTATATGTTTATTTATTTTCAATAATTATACTATATGCTAATATTGTATTGAAATTTGCGAGAATAACCCATTGAATGTGAATTGTGGCATGAACATATTTGTATTAACCTATTCATTCATTCATTCCTTCC
>NW_027660486.1:65000-87500 GCF_963280865.1 Gymnoscopelus braueri | reverse complement strand
CTGGAGCCCATGCAGACACTTAGAAACATTTTCGATTTTTTTTGGAGAACCAGGATTTTGGGCGGTCCGTGGCCCATCGCTGCCCCAGGCAGGTGCCTCTGTCCTGGGCATAACTACCCGATGGTACGGGTCGGCCTTCCAGGCACCTGCAAGAAAATTCCTTGAGGCAGGAAGGCAGGGGCCCACCTCCTCGAGGGGGCCCTGGACTTAGAAACATTTTCGAAAATGTTTTGAAAACCAGGATTTTGGGCGGTCCGTGGCCCATCGCTGCCCCAGGAGGAGGCCTCTTCCTGGGCATGGTCCCTACCTACGAGATGGCACCAGTCGGCCCTTCTCCCTGGCTCTCCCCTTCACACAGGCCAAGGGCCAGGGATCCCAGTGCCTCACGGCACATTGCCGGATGCACACTCGCCCGCTCTACCCGCCCCGGGAGCCACCGTCCCTGGGTAGGAGGTGGTCCATGGACCCCCGATGGGGACCAGTGACCGGGGACGGCGCCGCCTTGTGGACGCCGGCGGTATTGCGCCCCAAGACAACAGCCTTTGACAGGCTTGTGGATCTGCTCTTTTTCCAGCCGTTTTGAGCCCAGATTCCGGCTGTCGGAGCAGCGAGGCGTCGGAGTAGCGAAGCGGAACCGAGGCTCAGAGCCAGTGTTTACTTTAGGTTTGTAAAACCTGACGTTACCTGCGGCCGTGCGGGTTTTGTAAGTGTTTGGTGTGCTCACGTGACCGGATCACGTGATTTCTCAGCATCTCTTTCATCTACATGAAAAATATTAACCCACAATGTGCTGAAGGGTCCAATTTAACATAAACCACTGAAAAGACCAGTTCGTAGATCTACGCAAATGGCGGTGAACGGTTGGATTTGGATTTGCGTAGATCTACGCGAATGGCAGGGAATGTCTTAAGGTGCTTAGAAAAAAAAAAGCACAATAAAAAAAAAAAAGTCAGTGCGTTATACATGGGATTAAGGTGTAGAATGTCAGTGCGTGTCGACCGCATAATCCACATAAGGTAGACTGACCCTGGTATAATCCGCAAGTAGTTCCTTGAGGAACTACTTGAAAAAAAGGCACTTGTACCTGGTGTAATCCACAGGTGGATCCAAGGAAGAGCTAAATCCAAGTAATTTTGTCCCTGGTATAATCCACAGGTGTGTTCAAGGAAGAGCAAAAGGTCCGAGACCAGCTAGACCAGGGGTGCCCACACTCAATTCTACTATTAAAATTGCCAGCTCAAGGTGATCTACCACTCATGCACGCGTGCAAAAAAAAAGCAGATTTATTATCAAAAATAAATAAATTAATTCATTGTATTTACCAACAAACAAATTATTATTATCCCATTGCTGAAAATACTTAGAAATGTACCTATGGGGGCTAAATAACAACCTTAAGGCATTAGGACTGTTTCAAAATCAATGAATGCATTTATTTATCATTCCAGTTACTCCACATTGGAAGAAGTTGAATTGCAAAGAGGAGAATGTTTGGTAAAGTTACTCTTAGTTACAAATTACTCATGGAATGTAACACAAAATTATAACAATGCATACATACAGTCACATGAAGGCATAATGCACCACTAAACTCAGAAAAGAGTTTCAATGAGCCTCTTTCTACTTCTCATCCATGAAACAACATCAAATAACACTGCTTGGGTTCACAGGAAGAAAAAAATGAATAGTTGTGCCTTGCACAATCTTAACAGGTAGCCAGGCTACAATAAAACAGCTCAGTTGCAGGAACAGAGTCTCTTACTATCTCATCAATAAGATGGCAACACCAAATAACAATGTTTGGGTTCACAGGAAGAAAAAAAAGAATCGTTGTGCCTTGCACAATCTTAACAGGTAACATAAAACAGCTCAGTTGTAGGAGTCTCTTACTCAAGTGACTCATCATTACCACCAGTGACCAGTCTCTCACTCAAGTTATTATTCCTACTAAGTTTGTAGTTCCAGCAGGCACATAGAAAGTTTAGAAACCACTGATTGCTTGAAGCTCTCTTGTTTCTCTTTTTCTTTCCTCCTCTCTCTCTCTCTCTCTCTCTCTCTCTCTCTTGTTGACTGTCCCTTCAATTCCCTGTGAAAACCACAAAAAGAAGCGAGGCTAAGAAACCAAAAAGTACACATCTACACAAGCAACATTCCATTAGCTTCAGGTAGCCAGACTACATCACTGCGTGGATATGAGTCTGGTGCTTCTCTGAGGAGTTTTTTTCCCCCAAAAGGGTGGGATCAAAACAATGGCTCTGGACGCAATTGGTTAGACCTACAACCAACTACCAACTACCAATTACATTCTTTTTAATAAGTATTTTAATACTGGGCCCTGATTGGTCACCCCAGACAATAGGAGCGCGCTCTAATCCATGGTTCTAACAGTCGCGCTCGCATGTGCTCGCATACACACACACACACACACACACACACACACACACACACACACACACACACACACACACACACACACACACACACTCACACACTAATACCGCAATACACATACATCACAAGCCACTGCGAGCGCATGCGCTCGCGCATACACACACACACACACACACACACACACACACACACACACACACACACACACTAATACCGCAGTACACATACATGCAATATATTTCAATAGATTTAGGACAGATTCCTACCTTAATCAGATGACTGTTTGCACTGAATGGAGTCCGTTAGTGCTGCGTAATCCGGACTGTCACGGCTGACAGCTAGTCTCAAGCAGGCCTCCAAATGTTCATCAGTCAAGGTGGAACGGTATTTGGACATAATTATCTTCATGTGGGAAAATGCTGATTCACAAATACGTTGAGCAAAAGAATGCTGTGAGTGAGGCTGCGCATGTCCTGATGTTTGGATACTTTTCCTCCATGAGTAAGTTCCAAAACTCTCCATCACGGCCCGTGATTTAAACTGTATGTCAGCCTGCAGTGCCAAGATCTCATTCTCCAGCGCAGATGAGTTCATGTTAAACAGTGTTGCGATGTTTGAGGCCATGGAATCAACATCAATGTCTTCTCCGAATGGGAAGCACATGAATTTAGCGATGGGCTCAAGTAAGGCACAATCTTGAAAGCGTTTGTGAAAGTCTGACTGCACATTTTTTATTTGCTCTATGTAGCGTGCACTATCAAATTGTGCAGCCGTCTTCCCTTGCCTCTCCAGCTCGGACTCTATGTTTGGAAACTTCCTCAGATCCTTGCGCTGGATTTTTGATAACAGCCTTTCTAGTTTTCGTTTAAAACAATTAACTGAGCCGATCATGTCGACCACAGTTTTGTCTTTCCCTTGCAGCTCCAAGTTAAGCTTATTCAACATGTTGTTCACATCAACTAAAATGCCAAATCTAGCAGCCACTTCTCGTCATCAAGCTGTTTGTATTCTGCATGTTTAGCGCTAAGGAGAAACTCTTTTATCTCTGGTAGGAGTTCTCGGAATCTCTGCAAGAATTTGCCCTTACTCAGCCGTCTGACATCGGTGTGTAGCAATAGGTCAGTGTGGTCACTGTCAGCCTCTTCCAGTTGCGCACGGAACAGCCGTCTTTGAAGTGCTCTGGCCCGGATAGAGTTGGCATTGACACATCCATCACCTCTTTCATATTCAACATCTTGGCACATAGTGCTTGCTGGTGTATTATGCAGTGATAGTTAACAAAGTCGGGGAAATCGTCATCTTGCTTGCATTTGGCGATGAATCCATTACTGCGCCCCACCATCGCAGGAGCCCCATCAGTGGTGATTGATACCAATTTAGACATCGGGATCTGTTTTTTTGTCAACAAAGTTTTTGAATGTCTGAAAAATGTCCTCGCCCGAGTGTGTTCTTTCATTGGTGGCATTGTTAATAGTTCCTCTTTTGCTGTCATATCTTTGAATACCATCCTGATGAAAACGCACAATTGTGCTGTATCACTTATATCAGTGGACTTGTCTAACTGCAACGAGAAACACTCCCATTTTGCAATGTTCTTCTTAAGTTGCTGAGTCAAATCACCAGCCATCATTTCACACCGCCGTGTAACAGTGTTTCTGGATAACTGAAGGGATTTGACAGCTGATACTATTTCAGGTTTGTTTTTAAAATCATAAAATAACGAGTCTGCTGCCACAAGGAAGGCGTCTTTTACCATCTGTCCATATTGGAAGGATTTCTTACTTTAAATGAGCATATGACTGAAACGGAATTATGCTTCAGTGGCTGCTTTTGCTTTTGAAGTGGGCTTTGTGAAATATGACTGCTGTCCGGTTAACTGTGCTTTCATTTTGCCCAACCTTTTCCTTCTCAATTAACTTTTTGCAGGGAATTCACCGTTGAAATCCTTATGACGGATACCCTAGGTGGGGTTGGCGAAAGGGCCTACTCTGTGTGGAGTTTGCATGTTCTCCCCGTGTCTCCAAGGGTAGTTAATACCCTCACAAAAACATGTAGTAATCCTGGTCACTATACCGCCTCCCCCATGACAGCCGGGGCGCCTGATGGAGGGGAAGGGAACTGGTTGGAATAACGTGTTCCTTCCACGCGCTACGTCCAACAAGGGAAACTCCCCCCTGTCAGGTGACAAGAAGGTCAGTTGGCTCTCATGCCTGAAGGAAGCATGAGCTCGGCCCTGGCCTCCCTACTGTGGGGGACTGGTGTAGTGCTGGTGTAGGGCTGGTGTAGCGCCCAGGATCACTTAGGAAATTGGCACCGGGTGAAAAAAATGGGTTACAAAAATCGCGGGATAAAAATTTAGTAAAAAAAAAAGAAATCCTTATGACGTGTTGTAAAATGTCTCTCCACGTTTCCTTTCTTTGGTGTTAAATAGAAGGCAAACACAATTGGAATGTGACATCGTGAACAAATAGTCTTCTTCCCACTCTGCATGGAAGTGGTAGGTTTTTGGCTTCTTTGCTGCGCACATCTTGATATAATTGTTAATCTTTAATAGACTTGAATACTGATGTTCCCCACGCTATTCACTCATGAAAACAAGGCATTGCATTGTGGGTTTGAAGCCGCGGGGCGTTGACAGTGAGGCCGTGCATGTCAGTCAGTCAGCAGAAGACAAAAAGGGGCGTTTTGTGTGTTTAAAAAAAAAAATCAGGGGCATCGCAGGCGGTCTACCTGCGCAGCCTCTGTGGTCTACTGGTTGATCGCGATCCACGTAATGGGCACCCTTGAGCTAGACAGTACCGCCTGTTATCAGGCTGATGAACAAGGCTCATGCCTCATTCGGCAGTCTGACAGCAGCCAGATTAAAACTGCTCCAGCACCTGGTGGTGCTACTCTGCGGTATGCTGCGGTAGGGCCCCTTGCCCGGACGCGGTCGTTGTAGGGTTTTGAACAATTTGTGACTTGGGTGGTGCTTATCCTTGATGATGCGCTTGGCTTTGACTACACAGTACACATCGCTTTTTGTACAGTTCCTGGAGCCCTGGGAGCTCGCCTCCCATTATGCGCTCTGCTGATCGTACTACTCACTGTAGGCTGATCTTTTCTCGGGCAGTACAGTTCCCATAACAGGCCGTAACACAGCCTGATAGGACGCCTACAACCGAACTGTTGTAATACTTCAGGCGGCGGAGCCAGTACAGTTGCTGCTGAGCCTTTTTCCTCACGTGTGTGATGTGTGTCTCCCATTTGAGGTCCTCCTCGATGTGTACTCCGAGGAACTTGAACTCACTGACCCTTTCCACTACAGTGCCATCGATGCAGCTGGGCGCATGATTTCTCCGCGGCCTCCTGAAGTCCATGATCAGCTCCTTGGTCTTGTCGACGTTAAGGGCGAGGTTGTTCTTCCGGCATCAGAGTGCCAGTGAGTTGATCTCCTCTCTATAGTCAGACTCGTCATTGTTGACGATTCGGCCTATCACTGTTGTGTCGTCTGCGTACTTTATGATGTTGGAGTCATGTGTGGCTGTGCAGTCATACGTGTACAGGAAGTAGAGGAGAGGGATCAGCACACATCCTTGGGGTGCTCCAGTGTTAAGGGTCAGGGGTTCAGATGTGATGCTGCCCATTCTCACCACCTGATGTCGTTTGGACAAGAAGGCCTGTATCCAGTCGCACATGCTTGGTCCCACGGCCTTGTGGATGTTGACCTGTGCGAAGGCTGTACGCACGTCTCTCTCCGCAATGGTTAGAGGGTTATCCTCTGCTGGTGCTGCTGATGGCCCCGCTTGGCTGCTGCGGTTGGAGCTGGTCTCGAACCGGCCGTAGTAGGTGTTCAGTTCGTTTCCACATTACCGGATCTGAAACCAGCAGTTCATGCAGTTGTACACGTACACCACTGTCGATCCATGGTTTCTGATTGGGATCCTCACATTTGGAGGATAATATGAGTTCACTTTGACACTTGTTTCATGTCCATGGATCTGTTCAACTGACTTGTCCCCTGTCTCCACTGCTAGTTCAATATAAACAATGCTGCGTCTCCCATCTCATGCCTGATTTATGACTAGCCCTATGACTGTGTGTCGCACGCAGAACACAGCAGATCTCAAGGACTACGACCTTGTAGATTAGGCTTCAGTAAGAAATGGACGTGTAGCCTACTTTGACATGCTAGTTAAAAACAGCAGTTTGTGACGCGCACGTTACAGGGAACGATGCTCCCAACCATAGAGACTCTGAATCCCCCGTACATAAACAGCATATCCAAAACGACAGGTGGTAGCTGGGGTGGTGGAGGGTGAGCAGCAATGTTTTAGCAAGACAGCATTGGTGAGAGGAGCAGCATCAGCATGAGCAGCAGCAAAAGCAAGCAGGAAGGAGTAGTGCAAACTTCCAGTTTAAATAGAGCGGTCTGAGAATGAAATGAGTGTGTGATTGGATGAGTGGATGTGAACGTGGACTCTGACAGAACTTGCGCTGTGCATGTCTGTGCATCTAGAGTCTTTCTCATAACTAAGATGATCTGTGAGCTCAAGTACTTTCTTTTGTGCTAGACTACAGTCCTATTCTGAGAAGCAGTGGGGCCCCAGAAAAAAATAAGAAAACATTTAACAAAAAAGAACAGGTTAATTGTTATACATTACATTATATTTTACCATTAAGAACTTATATGAGGCTATATCTCTCCATTTTAACCCTTTCACGCATGAATTATGATAACCTGAGAAAAAAAAATGTTACTAAGTGTTTTTATGTGTCTTTAGACATAAATATAACAACTGCACTTAATTTTTTTTTAAACAACAATTTTTTAAGGAGTTATTGACCTGTCCACTCAGGAGGACAGCATGCATTTGTGTTTTAACTGAAAAGAATAAGGATCAAATACAACCAATGAATAAAATTATAATAATCTAATAATATCAAATCAAATATATTTGTAATGCTGTAAAACTAAATTTTTCACATTTCTAACATATTCTAATACTATTTATTAACTTTCTCTTGACTCCTCGGCTCAACAAACACAAAACACATAAATAATAGTGTTTCTACTGTCAAGTGAAAACCAAAATAACTCTAAATTGAACACCAACATGAGTGCTTACTGTCTAGTGAAAACCAAACTGTGTGATGGGTGATGGCTGATTGAAGTTAGCCTGGCATGGCCAGACTAGTGCAGGCTAGATTGAAGTAGTCGCACCTGGCCTGAGTCAAACTAAATTGACTAAGCACCTAGGGCACAAAGCCTGCAAGCATTTTATGCAGATGTACTTGGATGTTCCTGTGCATGCAACATCATGGCATCTGTTTGCATTGTTTTGTGTCTGTATGCTGGGGCCAGTGGTTTCCAGGGGCAAACCTGGTCTCAGGGGTGCCTTGGACACTGCAATGTGTTTCACAATGTTCATACAAGATGGACTTGGTGAAGCGATATAGTACAGGTCAGGATATAGGTCAGTAAAACTGAAGAGACTGTATTACTGAAATACATCTGAAAGAGAGTGTTGGGAGAGTTACTCACAATGTCCTCTGTTATTTTTGTAGAAAATGTTCATCAAAATAATGGTGGCGGTTGGTGGTGATTTTGGGTGGGGGGCTAAGAAATCTATTATACTATAAGCTACCTATATAGTTCACCCTGCAGCAACAGCATCACATTCCAGATACCAGGTTACAGTAATGACACTACTATATGCCTATACTTTGTTATAGCAAGAGCTCCACTCCACAACAACACAAGTAGGCTACCCACAATAATAGCCGGATGATGCAAAAAATAAACACACACACACACACACACACACACACACACACACACACACACACACACACACACACACACACACACACACACACACACACACACACACACACACACACACACACACACACACACACACACACACACACCTATTTATTTCTCTGTGCATTTTAGCAAAAAGGATTATATGCCAAAATGATTGGATAGGCAACATGTTATGTGTTCCAACAGTAATGACTGCTGATAACCTACTGCAACAGTTTTTATTACAACTGTAATCAATTCAAATAGCTCCATGGGGATTGTTTTTGTTTGTGTGGGATGGGGGATGGCTGACCTGGCCTGAGTCAAACTAATTGGACTAATTGGACTCAGAGTTGGGCACTGTGAGTCCAATTAGTTTGACTCAGGCCAGGTGAGACTACTTCAATCAACCATCACCCATCACACAGTTAGGTTTTTGCTGAAGTCTGACCACTTGGGTCAAAACTGAATTTCCCTTGTAGGTTCAAATAGGTTATTATTATTATTATTATTATTATTATTATTATTACCCCTATTATTATCATCATCATCATCATACAGCTTCACTGTCACTGCTAATCATATTTGCTTATCCTTCTTTTTCTGGCAGCCATTGATCACCACTGGCCACTATCATCATCCTCACTTTAGTCATATAATAGTTACTCCACTATCCTGTAGGCCTAGGTCTATAATGAGCTGCACATGACCTCTACAAAATATAAATAGACACAAATGTACTCCCATAATGTAAAAAATATGCATAAAATAGTATTTTTGATACAAACAATGCAGGTTACTTTCTAATAACATGAATACATTGATTTATATCCAGAAAGGTAACTGCAGATGAATTATTTTCAAGAGCAAACTGTGGCAGCAAAAGTATGAATTGTAGTTGAAATAGAGCCAGTGATGCATGCAGTCCAATTTAGTGGACAGATGATCAATCATAATTTCCTCCCAACATAAAATCAATACTTGGAATTTTTCACAACTATAGTGCTTATTAGATGTTACTTGATGTAATAATATTTTTTTTACCTGCAGCGGTCTCCTACTTTAGAAGGAATGGATAGATATTCCTGAGCTGTTGGGCTTGTTTACATTTCTGTCAGCCATCTTGGATGTTGAAAAAATTATGTTGCAGTTACAACACCTGGCCACTGGATGGCAGTATTGAGGTGATGCTCTAGCGTCCCCTGTATAGGCTTGTATGCAACTCTGACATCAAAACCTATTCTTATAATAGAAAATGACATTTTAATAGCTGTCCACTGTAGTGACCGTTATGCGTGAAAGGGATATATTCTATTAGGCTTTCGATAGGTACTGATAGAACACTGACTGTCAAGCTTAAGCTGGATAAATCGGACCTAGCAATTAAGTGTATGGAACAGGGTGAACCTGCCAACATTAGACTGTGAAAAATCTGCAGAATTTCTCACACGTACATAGACAACCCTTTAACACAGATAATTAAGTAAAATAATAATAGTAATAATAATAATACATGCAATTTCTATATAGCTTTTCTAGCGGTTTTGTTCAAAATGCCCTGTTTTGCAGAAATAGGCCTCCTGGTGACGCTATAACAGACCGATCAAAACAATCTGGGTGAGAGGTTCTGCCCTGACCTCCGTGCCTTCGGCTTCAACGTTTTGTGTACAAAAAAAAACAATGTTTTACCAATTACCCGAATGCCCCCGCCCCCCAGTAAAAAAATTGCTATAACGATAGAAAGCAATAAAATAAAAATAAACACCCTTAACCCTTGCATAGTGTTAGAAAACTGCATCCACTTGTGGTGTTAGCGGGTTAAATTTGACCCGTGATTTAAATCAGCCCAAAATACTCCTTTCTGGCAATAGGCGAGCTGTAAACGACACCAAGTCTAGAGCTATGCCTATAAAGGATGCGGTCTGCGCTGGTATTAACACGCTCTTTTCGTGGTTGATCTTGAAACCTAGTTTCAGTAGATGATCCACTACTCTCCGCGTGTACTGCTGCACCTCGGGTTCCGAGTCCGCTTGTCGTTTATGTACGTAGATATGCAAATGCCCTCTCCGGCAATCGCGGCAACCGTACATTTGACAAATACTCTCGGGCTAAGTGAAATGTGGAAGGGCAGTACCGTATACTCGTAGACCCTTCCCCTGAATCCGAACCGTAGGAATTTCCTGTGCGGTGGATAAATGGGAATGTGAAAATAAGCGTCCTTTACCTCTGCCTGTAGAATGTCGCCCGCTTGGCCCTTCGCATCTGAGAAAATGATTTTCACAAAAGCGGGGGGCCTCGATGCGAACTGGATCCTGTACCCCCTCGAAATAGTGTGGATGACCCATGGAGAGGCTCCGCACTGAATCCATTCTGGGATTCTCGAGGTCAGAGATGTATACCTATTAGAGATGCGCGGATCGCGGTTTTAGCCGCGGTTGCCGCAGTTAACCGCAGTTTGGGTGGATTTGGGTCAATCAAATATAATTATTAATTAATATTGGATAAACCGCGGGTTAAATAATGCGGGAATTAAATTAATAGCTTTTAAAAAGCACAACATTTCACTGTGTGTGCGTTTGTAGTATTTTAATATTACGTCATTTTACACCAGGCACAAGTTAGCCGCTCACTACATGTTGCTTTGCAGGCAGCCAGTGTTGCCAGGTTGCGAGAGAAATAAGCAGCCAGGTCTATGAAAACAAGCCCAAAACAAGTGCCAAACAAGCCCAAAAGTCGCTTATAAAAAGCTTATAAAAAGCTTATAAAAAGCCGACATGGCAACAAAGTGGTTGAAAGCGAAAGTAACTAAATGAAGAAGTGCGCTTGTTGTTACCACTAGACCATACCTGTAGGGGGATATGAGCACCCAAGCCCCGGTGAAGGGCGCAGGCGAAAGTACAGACCTTGCTGCTTGTTTCTCGCGCAAAACCTGGCAACGTCATCTCCCATTGTTTGACACATAATGGCTAATAAAAAGCTGAGATTTGATGAAATTGAGAAACGGGCTTCGCAGTTAAGTTCAGATGGTAATGGGCAATGGCTGTGTGCAAAATCAGATCAAGTGCTCCAGCCAGTGATGAGAAACGGGCACACACCGAGACACCACCGAGACACCACCTAGACACCACCAAGGCCACAGAGGTTACTAGAATTATAGGAGGATAGGAGGATAGGAGGATAGAATTATAGGAGGATAGGAGGATGGTTGTGGATCGTCAGGAAAATAACAATTATTTGGTGCGGTTGGTGCGGATCTATAAATAGGATGATATAATTACCGCGGGTGGATGGCGGATGGATAATGTACTTGTAAACGCGGATTTGGGTGATAAAAAAACCCATCCGCGCATCTCTAATACATCTCGTGCCTGGCCACCCGAGGAGCGAGGTTGCCCTCTGGTGGACGAACAGTGAGAAGACTTTGACCTATATTCCCTTGAAGAAAATCTACTTTTCTTACTACGGGAGAAAATGTCCCGCTGTTTCGGGGTATCTTGTGGACCCCCGAGGCAGCGGACTCATGTCCCTTATGTTGTGGGAGTGTCTTAACACTTGCATGACTAAGCCATCAATATGACCGATTTTGAGAATTTAAAGTGGATTATCTTCTCTCATGAAGCTCTGAGAAAGTTCCCCTTTCATGACTTTTCCTAAATATTTGTTTCAAATCATCTCCGTTTTTTTTTCTTTCTGAAACGTATTATAAATATGAAATATATACCATATATACCATCCCAGCCGTTAAATTTCGGCTAAATTGACCGCTCTCACCCTCTCTCCCCCATGGAAGAGTAGTTCACACCTCCAGACCCCCCGCAGAGCGGCCCGTAGACGAGCAGACTCACTGCGCAGCAGCGAGTCTATGTTGCCATGTCTGCTTATTATAAGCGACTTTGGGCTTGTTTTTCGCGTCTTTCTATTATTATTAATATTATAATTATATATATATAATTACATTATAATGGTAATACTTTTCTACTCCACTACAGCTCAGAGGCAAATCTTGTACTTTTACTTCACTACAATTATTTGAAAACTTTAGTTACTAGTTACTTTGCAGATATAAATATCTTTTCATACTTGTTTAGATTAGAGCTTCATGCATTTTTATTAGGTATATATTTATATAGAAAGGTCTAACCAGGGACTGGTGTTGCAAATTAGCCTCGGCTATTACCCCATTCATGCCTCACTGTTTTCTCAGGGCACAACGACGCATGCAGTAACATTTTCATAGACCTGACTGCTTATTTCTCTCGCAAAATTTGGCGACCCATTTTCCACTTTCCCTTTCACTGCAAAGCGGTGGAAAAAGATAGGATCTACAAGCATACAGCTTGTCACGCAGCAACTGTTTTATGCTTGAAGATCAGATATTTTGCGCAGGATTGAGCACATTTGTGGAACATAGCATTTTGTTCACTTGTTGCACTGAGGGAGGAGGAGAGGAGACGCGTTTGTCAGCGACGTGGACAGCTGATAGAATGAGAGCTTTACGCTCAGACAATAATGTGAATATTATTATTATAAATAATAATAATATAGGTTTGTCACTGGGTTGTTTACAAGTTACTATAGTTCGCTTGCTGCTACTAAATTTAAAGCAGCATTACATGACGGTCATATTATGACAGTCATGACGAAACTTCAACCTGTTTTTTGCACTTTCTCCATTTACAGCCCGTACATCTACATAAACATTCGGATTTCAAATATAAAGTTTTTATTCCGTGGCCACGGATGTTACAATTTACTTCGGGTGGGTATAAGTACCCGTAACTTCTGTATTGTTCAATAAAAAGCATTTTAATCCGATTGGCGGTCATTTTCTCATAGAGTTATAGTGTATCAGAGTGCAATTACACCTCCCAACCGATAGGGTCACGTAGTTGAAAGCATGGAGAAAATACGGAGAAAATGGCCACCGATCAGATTAAAATGTTTTTTATTGGACAATACGGAAAATATGGGTACTTATGGGTTACCCGAATAGAATTGTAACATCCCTGGCCATGAGGTAAGCACTTTATATTTGAAATCTGAACGTTTGTGTAGATGTACGGGCTGTAAATGGAGAAAGTGCAAACACCAGGTGTAAGTTTATCGCTACATGCTAAGAAGCTAACGTTCGTCAGCATTAGTTTGGGCACTTTGGGGTCGGATTAGTGTTTTTGTTGGAACATTAAGCCGACACGCAACACCACGTTTAATGTTACGTTGTAAACAACCACCACCAAACCTTTTGTTAACTTATAACTCGATCTCTTTGTGGTGAACGCTTGTGTCTCTTCAAGTTGTTGTGTTTTTCCCACATTGCTTGCCTTCGGATAAAATCAAGCATTGTGTTTTGTTCTCCACATCGATGTAGCGAAAATGTGTCCTCTTCTCTTTCTCCCGAGCCCCGTGCAAAGCATTTTACCGTTTTATTTTGTAAAGTTTCGCTCTGAAATCTGAATCCTCCTGCCATTCATTTGACGGTGGTGTGACTCTGTGTGTGTGTGCGCGGCTGCAACTTTAAAAGGGGGTGTGTGTAAGTGAGGAACAGCATGCCCTGCGCTGCGCATCAAAGGAGACAGGGAGTGACAAAATCATATAATAAATATATGATATAATATTTCGTCTCGTCTTTGTTCGTGAACTAAAATGACCATAGATTTTAGTCCAGTCTTTATTTAGTGAACTACATTTTCGTCTCGTCTTTATTAGTCAATGAAATTGCATAATGACTTAGTCCCAGTTATTGTTTATTCATATGGGTGGTGGTCTCGTCTCGTCTTCGTCCTTTGAAAAATGTGCGTTGACGAACATATTTCATTTCGTTTTCGTTAACGAAATCAACACTGCATGGAAGTAAAAATGAGATCCCCACATACACAAATCACAAATCATGATGACATATAGGAGACAGATAGAAATACACACTAGCCTACTGCTTCATGTCTCACTGTTTTCTCAGGGCACAACGCATGCAGTAACACTTTCATAGACCTGCCTGCTTATTTCTCTCTCAAAATTTGGCAACCCATTTTCAACTCTCAGCTTTTTAGAAGACAATGGAACCCCCCACTGTTTGGGGGAGAAAGTGTGAACTAGTCTGGAGCCCAGAGGGGAGACAGTGGCCAATAGGATAGCCTGATTTGGGGATCAAAATGATCTTTTTTCAGGCATGGTGGAGGATAATGAAACCTCAGTCATGCGAGTGTTAAAGGATCTACACCATGCATTTAAAAAAATATATGTGACTCGCCGTATCCCGCGGACAGTCTTCTCGCATAGGCTCATAGTCTAAAATATTCTAAACCCACTATAGCAATCTGGTAATATCAGGCTACATATCACTTACATGTCAGAGCTTAACTCGGCATGTAAATATGATATAAATGAGTTAATGTTTAGTGGAATCGAAAATAACGGTGTGGTCCTCCTAGCGTTAGCCAAATTTGGCTAATAGTTAGCTTAATGTCATTACTAACTGTTTTTAGCCAAACGCGGTAATGTCCGCTCTCCATTAGTTATCGACGCAAGTCGTGTTATTACTCCCGTAATTTTCATGTATTATACATCCCAAAAGAAAATGTATTAACCATGCTATGGTGCTGTAATGACTTAATGTTTTTGCAACATAATACAGCATCTTTTTCACTGGACATGGAAAGGAGATCGCTTCCGCATTTTCTTCTTCGTTGGTATAAACAAAGGCAGGGGTGCCAGATTTTTGAGAGAGAAATAAGCAACCAGGTCAATGAAAATAAGCCCAAAGATTTAAGTGACTATTAGGCTACATGAGCACTTTAAACCTATATGCATTGGCTATTTGAAAATAGACAATTTGGAAATAGCCAATCTACAAGCTCACAACAAAATAATAATTACAAATAAAAAGCAACTACGAATATTTACAAGCAACTTTACAGAAAACGAGGTAGCTTATAATTAGTATACATGGCAACACTAGTTAGTGAGTTCTGCTATATATTTATTTATACTGAGATCTGCTATTTTTGATTAATACTTTATTTACAAAAGACATTAATGAAACCAAATGGACCCATTTGGGTATTTTTTTCATGTAAGCCAGTAGTGAAAAGGGCAAACTTGCATTTATGCATTAACAACTCAAGCCCTGTTTCAAACAGTGTAATTAGAAGACAAGTTGTGAGCTTCACTTTGATAAAGGCTAAATAATAATAATAACTTTAGTGTCAACTGTATTCTTGACTGGTTATGCAGGAATGCACTAGTACTTAGTGACTAAGTACTCCAGTTAATTGTGATGGAGATAAAAATAGATCTTTCAAATAGGCCAATTTGCAGGTGATCAGGTGCAGATTAATGTAACATTGTACCTCTGTTACTTACTGTATGTTTGCAAATGTTTGAGATGATGTTTGAGCACTTAAGATTTTTTGCACAAAGTTTTTTTATTTATTTGCAGAGTAAAATGTTTTGTCTGGTGGATCATACTTGATGTTCAGTGGTCGTGGTGTAAATATTTTCAAACATTTTAGTACTTTTACTTTTGGTACTTTAAGTACATTTTGATACCAATACTTTTGTACTTTTACTCAAGTCAATTTTGAATTCAGGACTTTTACTTGTAACAGAGTACTTTAACATTGCAGTATTGATACTTTCTGTACTTACTGTAGCAACATTTTTCATGTAAGGTATTATGCCAGTAGCAACTAAGTCACTTATGTGAGCTCCCTGGGAGCTGAACTCCAAGCTATCAAGTTCCAAAGTCCCTCCCCCCCTGATTTGAGAACAATGCACCAGGCGCGTACGGTGGGTTCTAACGCGGACCGGGCAAGATTCTTAATGACTCCCCCCTTCCCCCCGGCCCCCCACCCACTGCGTCGCGGGCATGTACGCGCGCTTTTTTTTGCTTAATTAATTCTTTAAATGACCATAAAACAACATTAACAACACTCTACCCATCCCGTGTGTTCCATCCTCAAATGTTTTACTTAAGTAAAAGTATCAAGGGTTAGAAAACTTTTTTTTCACATTTGAAAACTTGTGAAATGGGACCTTATGCATAATGAGTAGCCTACTTTTACTTTTGGTACTTTAAATACATTTTGATACCAATACTTTTCTACTTTTACTCAAGTACATTTTGAATACCTTACTTTTACTTGTAACAGAGTATTTTTACATCGCAGAATTGATACTTTTGTTTAAGTAAAAAATGTGAGTACTTTTTCCACCACTGGTATTCAGTGCATGCAGTGACTGTTAGTGCACACAGGACGAGGGAGTCGAGGGACACAGCATAGCGACCCTTCATTTCAATAAGGGCAGACGGCAGAGCCAAAACCTGCAGAACATGTTTAGCACAGCAACAGAGATCACGACTTGTTTATTAGAGGCAATTAGCATGTCTGGCTGGGGCCGCTTGACAATGGGAACGGTGGGGTGGGCGGAGGCTGCGGAGCTACTGCGCCGGTAGAGGAAAAAAAAGACGATTTTTTTAATTTTTATATATATAAAAAAATAGGGGAGCAGAGTTTTCCAGACCGGGCCATGGCCCCATTGGCCTCTATGACGGTACGCCCTTGCAATGCACCCTGGGACAGCAGATGGCCCCCCTCAGACCCCACCTTTCAGTAATGCATGCTGGGATAGGTGTTAACATCTCACAGATCACAGAAGAGACACTCTGAGGCATGTTTTCTCAGTTCACTGAATCTCACTGAATCTCTACAAGGCATCATTCTATAAGCCATATCTCGAAAATTGGTGGGTCAAACTGCACAAGCAATATGTCAATTTGTAGCTATGATTCCCTGCTTTCATATGACATGAAAAAACGAAAAAAATAAATGCCTAGAAGACTCATGCCCACACCTGTTGTGTTATGATAATGAGGGGGAGGGTATAATTTTACTGTGTCATTAAAGTGCTGTTTTTCTATTGGCACGTTTGACCCTCAAGGTTTCAGCCTACAGGAAGAAACTCAAAATAGTCAGAGAAGACATAAAACACCATAAAAACACCACCAGGGGGCTTAATGAAGTTCTATCAACCTCAGACACATGGAAAACAGAAAAAGTGCAAAACCATGGCATGCATGGTATCTCCTGGTTCTGTGTGGGAAAACTTATTTATTTTTTTAAAGAAAAAAAACGTTTAAAAAAGTATTTTTTCATGTTGGAACTGAAAAAACGGGAGGGATTGTATCGCTTGTGATGTCATGTGCGGGGGCAAATCAGTTTGGCCTGTTTTCAGACCAATTTACATAAAACCCCAGTATGCTGTGAAAGCCTGAGTGCTCAAACTGGGCATTTTTGGGATAGAAGAGAGGTAGGGGAGACCAAAAACACACAAACAAGAATGAAAAGTTAAAATTCATGGTGTAGTCCCTTTAAATCTGTCGGTAGTATTCGTTTCCCTGAAGGAATCAGGCGGTTTTGATACTGAACATGATTTTTTATTAGAACACTCTGGCAGAGAAAATTAACATTTTGTACAGAAATATGCAAATGTCTGTGCCTGTGGGTCTGGTGAGTGGGCTTGTGTACCGTGTACCTCCCGCTCAACCCGGCCCTTAAAACTGGGGAAAGTCTTTTTGCCTGACGGTGGAGCCATGCACCGTGTGCATCCCGCTCTGACCCGCCTCCTGATCGTCCAACCTGGAGTCAGGAAGTGGTGTCGAGCCTACCTGGGGGAATTTCATGGCCCTCTTGCAGAGGTACCGCAGGTCTATATCCCCACAGACCGTGCAGAAATCCGTCCCCTCTCGTAGTGGCGTGGTCCCGGCTTAGGCAGGCCACACACTGGGTGAGCTTGTCCAGGCGACTGCATCTCTCACACGTCTTCTGCTGGGTGCTGACGACTGTGGATCTGGTGCTGCGCCTGGTTCCAACGCCATGCTCTTCTTGGTGAAGGCGTGGGGGAAGGGTGGGTAGGTGGTCTTGACCCACGCGGGAGAAAACCGCGAGGTTCTGTCGTGCTTGTCCGAGCGCTTAGCTTTGGTAGCTTAGCACTATGGTGGCGAGGAGCCTATCCGCCACATGTTGCCCGACTGCTTAGGCTCTGTTAGGCTAGCGGGGGTGGGGGGAAGGGGGGCAGGGCTAGCTCGGGGCGACTGGTTGCCTCGTTGCTCAGTGGTCCTTCTGGCCGATCTACACGTCATGTTTTTTTTTTGTTCTGGCCCCACACTGGTGGAATGAACTCCCCACTGATGTCAGGACAGCAGAGTCACTGCCCATCTTTCGCCGCAGGCTGAAAACCCACCTCTTCAGGATATACCCTTCCTCTTTGCCTTGCCTACTTGTTGGTAACTAGTTGTACAAGCTCTTGTTTTATTGT
The DNA here is from genome assembly GCF_963280865.1 of Gymnoscopelus braueri. NCBI lineage: Eukaryota > Metazoa > Chordata > Actinopteri > Myctophiformes > Myctophidae > Gymnoscopelus > Gymnoscopelus braueri. The sequence continues at coordinate 69,007 of NW_027660486.1, read as the reverse complement.
TTTATTGGATCCTGTTTATTCGACACACTTATTTGTTTTAGCTCTTGCTCATTTGATTTTCCTTATTTGTCTATCTGTTTAAGAAAGTAGGTAGCTGATATATTGCACTTTTACCTTGGCGCTAGGCATACTCTTAGTTGCTTGTTCTAGAAGAGAATGCACTTAAGACTTCTGGTGATTAGTAGTTTCGTTCCCTACCTACCGGTACCGGTATGTACTTATTGTAAGTCGCTTTGGATAAAAGCGTCTGCTAAATGACTGTAGCACTGTCAATGTATTGTGTGATCTGTCTATGTATTGTCCACGCGTGTGCACATACGAGCGCAAGCATGTGACGGGCACACGCTTGCCCCGCCTCGCCTGCTCTCACTGCTCACTGCTAGTCTAGAGTCAGAATGTGCTCGCTGCTCGGATCAAACTTTAGGTTTGATTGAGGAGTGGCGTACCCCCTGACGCAGCTTTAGTGTTTTGTAATAACGTGTTTTGTGTGATCACGTGATCGGATCACGTGTTTTTTCAACTTATCTGTCATCTACATGAAAGATGTTAACCCACGATCTCTTGGAATGCTTAGTATGTACATGTACACATTTATTCACACTGTGGTTACTGTTTATTTACAGTTGGAGCATGGGACAATGACTGGGACCAGCCTTTGAATCGTCAATGTCCGACTGGCGAAGTTGTTTCCTCCATTGAAAGGTACAGAAACAAAGGAGTTACTTAAATGTCATAAACTTGTTAAAACATGGGATAACAAAGCTATTGTCATGAAAATATAAGTTACTAGCGTAACCCCTGTTCTATGAAATACGAAGCGAGAGGTCTAGCTATGGGAGTGCGCCCTCTAGCACGAATACAGAAGCATAATATTGATGTAATTCCAGACAGGAAACCCCCTGGCTGGATTCTAATTTGTTCCCCTGACCAGAGGTTCCACCCTCCACCCCTATATAATCAGGGGACGAACTTCCGCTCGTTCCTTCAAAATAAGACTTCTCTTCTCGTCTGCCACAACAAGAAGGGTGTCTTTTGCGAGACCTCTCGCTTCATATTTCATAGAACCGGGGTTACGTTAGTAACCTATAGTTCTATAGTTCAATACTCTGCTTCGAGGTCTCACTATTAGTCCATGAGGCAGACAAGATTTCATTATCGAAAGAGTGGGCAAAACCATACCTATATTAAATTGTTTATAGGGTCAATATAATTAAATAAATATATGATAACCTTTCCACAGGAGCAGCTTTTTCATATGTATCACACATTTTGTTATTTTCCCCATACGTACATGACAGGTGAAAAAAAATTAAAAATTGTTATCATTATGAAACTTTCCCAGTTGATTACTTACATGAAGACAATGATTAATCGCATTACAAGTTTTCTGAAATTGTATATTTAAATATGCAAATTAAGAATTAGGAAAATATGCCCGAATTTGCATAACTTTCCAGAATCAACATTGGAACATTGTACAAAGCCAGAGTCAACATTCTTATTTCATTTTGTTAAGATGTTGGAGTCAAAGGTTTTTAAAGAGGGAATATTCAATATCTGGCTCAATTTTGGGGGAGCGGAGGTATACAGTAGCGTCCTGGCCCAGTGGTGCGCCAGTGAAACTGTCCCCTGTATTGAAAAGTACAAACCACATTTCGTGTCGTCTTGTGAGGCGAACAGATCTATCTGCGCCTGTCCGAAACGAGCCCGGATAAGGTTCCCTATGTCTGGGTGCAGTGACCATTCCCTGTAATGGCACGTACCCCTGGACAGGAGGTCTGCACCGAGGTTCTGGATCCCAGCCACATGTGACGCCCTAAGCGACAGAATCCGTGGCTCGCTCCAGATAAGAAGCCTGTGTGCCAAGTCGTGCAGCACACAGGACCTCGTTCCTCCCTGCATGTTATATGTTATCGGTCCGCACTCGTACATGACAACCCCGAAGGAAAGGGAGAAAATGCCTCAGTGTCAGAAAAAAAAAAAAAAATTCTAGGTAGTTTATGTGGCAGATTTGTAAACTGGGTGACCATATACCCCTGGTGGCCCTGCCATTGTGGGTGGCACCCCACCCCAGCAGGCTGGCATCCGTGGTGATAACCTGTCTAGAGGTAATCAGACCCATCGGAACCCCCACCGAGAGGAACCGTGGGTCCCTCCAGCAGTTGAGTGCTCTCACACACCCCGCTGTGACTAACACTTTTCGACTTTTCCGGCATCCACCGTTGAAATGGTCTCATATGTAGCCTCCCCATTCGGATCAACGAGGCGGCGGAGGCCATGAGACCCGCCATTCTCATGCATGTCTTCAGAGTGACCCTGCGGCCCACTCTGAATTGTTCCAGGCATGATTGAAATGACTGGAGTCTTTCTTGTGAAAGGCGAGCAATAAACAGAGTTCTGGGCTATGTCTATGAAAGACGTCGTTTGCGCGGGTACCAACACACTTTTCTCGTAGTTGATCCTGAACCCAAGGTTCAGTAGGTGATGTACTACGCGGAGCGTATGCTGCTGCGCCTCCGCCTGCAGTAACCAGTCATCAATGTACATGGATATACGCTTGCCTTCTTGACGAAGGGGGGCGATAGCCGCCATTGTACATTTGATGAAGGACTAAGGGATAGACCAAATGGTAGGACTGTGTACTCATAAACCATACCCTTGAAACCAAACCGTAGGAATTTCCTATGCGGTGGGTACTGGGTAGACAGGGATGTGAAAATAAGCATTCTATATGGTCTATTGTCGTGAACCAGTCACCCTGTCGCATCGAGCGCAGGAAAGACGCCGTGGTCAACATTTTAAATTTGAATACTTTTAGGTATTTATCCAGTATGAGCCTCAGCCCTCCCCCTTTTTACTGACCAAAAAATAACGCAAGTAGAACCCGCTATTCGTCTGATTTGGGCATACCTCTATTATGGCCCATTTTTCTAGCAGGGAGAGGATCTCTACCGGCAGGACATCGCCCACCAGGCCTCGTTCCTGTGAGAAGAGTATTTCCTCAAAGGGCGGAGGCCTCGCAGCGAATTGTAAAATGTACCCCTTCGATATAGTGCGGAGCACCCACTGTGGGGCTCTGCACTTAACCCACTCTTGTAATCTGGATGAGAGAGGGGTCTCCACCTTACCATGCAATGGAGTCGTCTGGTGTGTGCACCGAGGATGACTCATTCCACCTTACCCTGGGAGAAAAGACATCATTTTCTACACTGGAACATAGCTATCCTGCTGCCCCGCGACTCCTCTGTTGGTCTGGAAGCAGCGCCCTGAAAGAATCAAGCGGTGTTAGATGAAAATGCTTTTCATTAAAATAATTATTATGGACAGGCAAGTGCATAATGTAATTTTTCGTAGAATGTACAAATGTGCAAAGTCTCTGTCTTTTGGCCTGATGGTGGAGTGCGTGCACCGTGTGCACCCCGGTCAACCCGGCTGTCAGAACATGGGATAGGCTGTGGGGAGCAGCGTTGTCCACCGCTGCTCCCCGCTTACGAGGCAGCTACTGCTGCTGTCGTCGACTTGATTCGTTCTTGACGGTGCTGTGCGGGCCGTCTCCGGAGGTGCGCCCCCGGTGCTTTCCGGGGAGCGGAAGCGGCCCGGTCCGAGGCCAGAGGCACGGCCCCTGAGGCTGTTTGGTCTGGGAACAGGAACAGCAGGTGATGCAGGGCGTCGAGGCCTGGTTTCAAGTGGTGCTGGGGCTCGTCTGGGTGCAGGCACGGTGGGTTGGGCTGTCCTGGGGATGGAAGCCCTCAGGGCTCCTGCCTGGTCCTGTCCCAGTCTCCACGTGGCTGTGAGGGTGGCGATGGCGTCCCCGAATGGCCCATCCTGGTTGACGGGTTGGTCTAAGACGCCGATTCGCTCTGTGTCGGAGAGGTGGGAAAGGTCTAGCCACCTAGCTCTCTCCGTGGCCACCAAGAACGCCATGGCACGGCCAATGGCAGCCAGGACTGCAGCGTTGAGGAGTAGGGCCTCGTCGCTCAGCCGCCGGAGCTCCTGCATCTGCTCGG
>NW_027660486.1:47500-62500 GCF_963280865.1 Gymnoscopelus braueri | reverse complement strand
GCTGACTCCTGGGTGAGTCATCCTTTGAATGTTATAGAGTGTAAACCTACATGATCGAGCTACCGTTGCAATGTGTACCTTGAATGAAAGCTGACTGTCCAGGACAGCACCAAGGTTCTTGGCTGTTGGAACCCAACAATTTTGTCTGGATTCAGCTTGAGGTGGTGAGAAGACATCCACTGTGAGATGTCAGCCAGACATGCGCTAATGCGCTCTTCCACCTGAGTGGCCGAGCGGGGGAAGGATAGAAAGTTTCATCAGCATAGCAGTGATAAGATAGATTTTGAGCAGAGATGACAGAGCTAAGATATTTAGTGTACAGGGAGAAAAGGAGGGGGCCAAGTACAGATCCCTGGTGGACCCCGATTAGGAGGGTGCGGGGGGATGAAAGCAAACCTTTCCAAGAAATTTGGTAGGTCCGGTCAGTCAGGTAGGAGGAGAACCACTTTAGTGCGATGCCTGGGTCAGCGATGCCTGGGTCAGCAAGGGTGTCCAGGAAACGCTGGTGGTTCACTGTGTCAAATGCTGCTGACAGGTCTAGTAGAATCGAAATCAAATGAAATCAAATATATATTTTTTATTTTTTATTTAACATGACCAGGTCAACCAAAGTGCTGCACAGGTAAGAAATAAAAACAAAATAAAGTTAGGCTACATAGCTTAAGCAATTACAGCCTATCTATTGTCAGTCCAAGTGTGCCTTGCAAGTTTCGTAGATTGTTGATGCTGGGAAGTGCAGTAATGGCTGTTTAAAGCTCATCCAATAGGAACACAGAGGGGGTGGGGCTTAAGCAATGTCAGCCTGTCCCTATTGGCCGTCTAAGTGCACAGAAGAAGTTTTGTAGGTATTGGATGCTGGGAACCGGAGTCAGAATCAGAATCAGAATCAGTTTTTATTGTCACATCACAGGTTTACAAGGTAAAAAAGTGGGTGAAATTCTTTTTTGTACATCGTTCCCATCGCAACGTTAGTTTCCATAGAAAGAAGAGGGGGGGGGGGGGGAGAAGAAGAGGGTGGGGGGCAAGTGGGAAGGAGATCAGGAGTTATGGCTGTTTAAAGCCCAGCCAATAGGAACACAGAGGGGGCGGAGCTTAAGCAATTTATCCTGTCTGTATTGGCCGTCTAAGTGTACCAAGGGAGTTTTGAAGGTATTCGATGCTGGGAACCGGAGTTATGGCTGTTTAAAGCCCAGCCGATAGGAACACAGTGGGGGCGGGGCTTAAGCAATTTCAGCCTGTCCCTATTGGCCGTATAAATTTACCTAGGAAGTCTTGTAGGTTTTTGATGCTGGGAACCGGAGTTATGGCTGTTTAAAGCCCAGCCAATAGGAATTGTAGATCGGCTATTCTCACTTCCTGTTTGGCGTTGAAGTTTGACGCTTTGCCACGGTCATGCCGTTTTACGAAAACTGAAGCTTTTGATAACTTTTCATTGTTAACGTCTTTTGTGTACTCTGAGCGAATTTGAGGCGGATCCGACAATCCGCCTAGGAGGAGTTCGTTAAAGTACAACGCGTGAAAATGGCGTGAAATGCACAAAAACGTAATTTTCCACCACTGATGATGTGTGTGCACAGTAGCGTAACTTTTGGAGTACGTGGAAGCCTTCATTTTCCCGTTTCATTATCGGGAAGAATCGGAATAATAATAATAATCATTGCCGTTTCAATAGGGCTTCGCACTACTGTGCAGTGCTCGGGCCCTAATAATCATTGCAGTTTCAATAGAGCTTCACACTACTGTGCAGTGCTCGGGCCCTAATAATAATAGTCATTGCAGTTTCAATAGGGCTTCGCACTACTGTGCAGTGCTCGGGCCCTAATAATAATGATTGCAGTTTCAATAGGGCTTCGCACTACTGTGCAGTGATCGGGCCCTAATAATTTAGAGAAAAGAAAAAAAAACATTGCTGGCCAAAAAGGTATAGCCTGAAAATATGAAATGAGGGGAAAAAAATTAATAAAATTAAAGCTGCAAGCAGCGATGAACGGGCCCTCGACGTTCTGTCCACGATACAAGCCTGTATGGCAATCAGCTGAAAAGTTAGGCTTCATAGCTTAAACAATTACAACCTGTCCCTATTTACCGTCTAAGTGTGCCTTGCAAGTTTCGTAGATTTTTGATGCTGGGAAGTGGAGTAATGGCTATTTAAAGGCCAGCCAATAGGAACGCAGAGGGAGCGGGGCTTAAGCAATTTCAGCCTGTCCCTATTGGCTGTCTAAGTTTACCTAGCACATTTTTTAGGTATGTGACGCTGGGAACCGGAGTTATGGCTGTTTAAAGCCCAGCCAATAGGAACACAGTGAGGGTGGGGCTTAAGCAATTTCAGCCTGTCCCTATTAGCCGTCTAAGTGTACCTAGCAAATTTCGTAGGTATTTGATGCTGGGAACCGGAGTTATGGCTGTTTAAAGCCCAGCCAATAGGAACACAGTGGGGACGGGGCTTAAGCCATTTCAGCCTGTTCCTATTGGCCGTCTAAGTGTATCTAACAAATTCTTAGGTATTTGACACTGGGAACCAAAGTTACGGCTGTTTAAAGCCCAGCAAATAGGAACACAGAGGGGGCAGGGCTTAAACAATTCCAGCCTGTCCTTATTGGCCGTGTAAGTGTACCTATCAAATTTTGTAGGTATTTGACGTTGGGAACCGGAGTTATGGCTGTTTAAAGCCCAGCCAATAGGAAGACCGAGGGGGCGGGGCTTCATAAATTACAGCTCGTCCCTATAGATCCACACGGCCTAGTGTCATCAGTGGGTCGTACCTAGGGGGGCGGAGTCGCTCGGGGGAAAACACAGATTTCCCCCAGCTGGTATAGACAGAGGGATGTGGGGTTTTCAAACTCATAGACTATGCTGTAAAAGTATACCAATTTAAAAGCAGGCGTCATGGCTTGCCAGATCACAGGCACAGCAACTTGTTGCCAACCGACAAGGAATGCTACATTAGCAAATTAAACAAAAGTCCGATTGGAATGTTGCTAAAGCAGTGTGTAAATCCTGCATGATATTAAATGACGCACTTCGCCAAATGATAATGGCGTCGGTACGTGCCGTTCACAAAACAGTCTCTAAACTTTACTTCAAATTCACTATAAACATTATTGATGACTTAATGGCTGTTGGGTTTTGATATTATGGTAAGTTTAATTGATCTGTAATAGTGTCTCTACCAGGCGATTAAACACTGTATGTAAACATGTTTTGTAACAAGGAGCAAGACGAAAGGTAACCAGAAGTCTCGCCCCAAAACACGCTCGCCCCCATTTTTCTCACCGACCAGCGGTTCTTGCAGTGCCGGCTGCAGACAGTAATCAGCAGATATTTTACTTTTTTGGGGTGTTTTGTAACTCTATTTCGGTTAATTCGGTTCATTTACCTTGCCTCTATAATATAGCAAGCAAATCGTCACCTATACAATAAACACAGTGAAAGTGCTTTGAAAAGGGCTACAAGTAGTATAGGCTACTATTATGCACCAACAACAAATACAATTATAGCATTATAATGTCTTTAATGTAATGTCGGCATCGCATCTTCACAGACTCCACGGCGGGAGAAAAAAAAGGCAGCTTACTGCGCTGCTGCGCACATAACAGGCGGGCTTTCACTTATGACATCACATAATGTACATACTGTATGCACATAACACTCTAAGGTGTTAAAATAAAGGTGCTTACCCCCACGCCCCCAATGTTAACCCTCGCTACGGGGTAGTAATTTAATGTAATAATCCATATATTTCAATAAAGAAGTGTTTTAATGCCGTCTGTGGCCGAACGCCATTTTTCGCCCTCGTTTACTTCCTGTTTACATTGAGTGTAATTCCGGGTTTCACCAGATGGGCGCGTCACTACCGCCCATTGGGAACTTCCGACAGAATCGGCCACAGACGGCATTAAAACACTTCTTTATTGAAAGATATGGATTATTACATTAAACTACTACCCCGTAGCAAGAGTTAACATTTGTGGTGTGGGGGTAAGCACCGTTTTTTTCAATTTGTACATGTTTGGAGTGTCTACGGGGTATAGTGCTGAAAGTCCCTGTGTCCATGGGGGGTGTGTCATGTGAATGAATGTACTGAAAGTACAATTGTGTGTGTGTGTCTTTAAGACCAGACTGTATTGGGCGCGCATGCGCCGGAAGTATTCATTCCATGTATGCTACGAAAACAACACAGCTGTGTGTCTACGAGAGAAGCCAAATAAACACAACAACCTCTGCAGTTAAAGAACGTCGTCAAGAGTGTTTTATTATATCGGTCATAACTTGAACAGGGTGAACCCTACAACTCTCGTAGATTGAAAACCTCAGAATCATAAAAAACGTCTACGAGAGTTGTATTCTACAGCTATAATGACACCATCTCCACGGCGGGAGGAAAAGGGGGGGGAAAGGCTATGCACCAACAACACAAATACGTTGAGCATTAATTGCCTAGTGTCTTATCACTCATAATATAAGAGTCTTATGTCGCAATCTCCACGGCGGGAGGAAAGGGAGAAAAAAAAAGTCAACTTCACCTTGGTCTTTTTTCTTCTCTCTCAGTCTCGGATTTGAATTCACGTGCATGAGAAGTACAACAACAACACACACACAGAGGTAATGAAGTGACGTTGCACCGGTGTGATCAAGAAGGTGGTCAACTCAAAACAAATCCGACTCGGTGCAGTGGAGTGGTGGTGTTAGAGTGTACCTTTTATTATTGCATTTTCATTAAACTATTAATTATTTGAAAATTTTAATATTTATAATAATCACAAAGAACATACAAATAACATATATTTAACACCCGAAAAATATATATGTCTGTAAAATATTTTTTTATAAAAATAAAAATATTCTGGCCAATCTGAACTGCACAAAGTCTAATCTCGGTGGGCATTGCCCCCCAATGCCCCCCCATAGGGCCGACACTGGGTTCTTGTATTCTTGTTTGTTTGTTTGTTTTACGGTTTGAAATAAGTTCAGGGTTAGGCATAGTTTTACTGAGGTTCAGTTTAGGAATAAGGTTATGTTTAGCAGTTTAGGCATAGTTTTACTGAGGTTACGTTTAGGGATACCAGGTGAATACCGGCGGGTTTGCCCCGGGGCGACTGTGTTTTGGGGCGAGTGTTTTGGTATTCAGACGGAGCTGGAAAGAGGGAAACAGATCTCCGGTCTCAGTGGTGCTTGTAGCTGAAACATGAATAATGCAATAAGATATAAGGATAATCTGATAAACCACATGAACCCCAGTTTACGTATTCTGGGGGGAACATAAACCAAACATTTCCAATCTAGCTCACAGTTACAACGCTTCGCGCTCCGACGCGTTGTGAGCTCATAGATTGTCAATGTTTGGTATTTTTAGTCACATATATCTTAATAATAAGTCATCTTTTCCGAGGGCGATTGTGTTCCAGCTGTCCTTCTGATGGATTTTTCTTGGCTGACAATGTTTCTATCGTCCATAAAATAGCTCTGAAAGTGATCCAAGCGATCGTGTATGATGTAACTCTATGAGGCAGATCGTTGTGTTGTCCCCCGAGCCAAAATCGAATGGTTCCCGTCAGTTCCTGGGCGTTCCCGTCTATCTCCGTGTGTATCTATTGGTGGTCTTAGTCCACATACCAAATTTGTACTCGGTAGCATGCTGTGAACCGAAGTTATGGCTGTTTAAAGCCCAGCCAATCGGAATTGTAGATCGGCTATTTTCACTTCCTGTTTGGCGTTGAAGTTTGACGCTTTGCCACGGTCACGCCGTTTTACGAAAACTCAAGCTTTTGATAACTTTTCATCGTTAACGTCTTTTGTGTACTCTGAGCGAATTTTAGACAGTTCCGATAATCCGCCTAGGAGGAGTTTGCCAAAGTACAACCTGTGAAAATGGTGTGAAATGCACAAAAACGCCACAATCAATTCAAAATGAATGAACTTCCTGTTTGGTTTCGGTCATGGCTCCAAGAGAGTTTTTCGTAAGTCGGGACATGATACAAGTGTGTACCAATTTGCATGCATTTAGGTGAAACCGTATTGTCGGGCTTGAAGCACAAACCTTTGTGCCCCCCCTCCCTTATTTTTTTTAAATACATACTTTTTCGCCATGTGTGTGCAAAGTTGCGTAACTTTTGGAATACGCATTGCCCCTCAAAAACGTGTTTAATTATCGGGAAAATAATAATCATTACAGTTTCAATAGGGCTTCGCTCTACTGTAAAGTGCTCGGGCCCTAAATATAGCTGCAAGCAGTGATAATACGGGGCCAGTGATTGCAGAAAGAAAAAAGAAAGAAGCAATGATAAGTAATATCCACAATAAGCCGTAGAAGCATAGAAGACCGAACTTGAGAGAAAGAAAACCATGCAATTAACATGAGCATTTTAAACCCTCACTAACCCTAACCTCAGTAAAACTATGCCTACCCCTAAGCTCAAGATATACTACGCGTAAGCCTAAGAATGCCAAATTGTGATCAGCTCAACACGTCGTCGGGGACAGGGATCAAACTAGTGACCTCCAGACTCATAGGCTGCCTTTCTTCTCATTGAGCCCTGGCAGTGTCTGTTGATATACATAAGTCTTTCCGTCCTTGATGAACCAAGCCTCTGTTTTGCTAACTACTCTAGATCACTGGTTCCCTAACCATCTACCGATAGAGAAATTGTAGCCGATCTACTTAGAAGACTGAACTTGAGAGAAAGAAACGTATGCAATTAACGTGAGCATTTTAAACCCTCACTAACCCTAACCTCAGTAAAACAACGCCTACGCCCATCCTCAAGAAACACTATGTGTAAACCTAAGAATGCCAAATCATGATCATGTCAATACATTGTCGGGGACAGGAATCAAACTAGCGACCTACAGACTCATAGGCTGTCTCTCTTCTCATTGAGCTAGATATATGGCCTCCCTGATAGCGTCTGTTGACATCTATAACTATTTCCGTCCATTATGAACCAAGCCTCTGTGTCCCGAACTACTCTAGATCACTGGTTCACAAACCATTTAGCAATAAAGATTTTTTTTCCTCAGAAAGAAAACTAGTGAAAGTAGCCAATCTACAAGCTCACAAAGGGTTGCTATCTGAAAAGTTGTGTGATTGTAGATCGGCTATTTTCACAATGAAGTATGTCACACATAGTAAAAACATACTCTCAAATAAGCATTTCATGTTATCTTTAAAAATTGCACATGCATTATTTGATGCAGTCATGTTTTGTGCGATGCAATTGAAAAGTGGAATGACCCACCCACAGACAGACAGACAGACAGACAGACAGACAGAGTGAGAGAGACAGACAGACAGACAAAGTGATGGAGACAGACAGACAGACAGACAGACAAAAGCAAAGTGCAATAATAGCACAAGAAGACATGGGAACGGAATAGTTTGAAATTGACAAAGCAAATGATTCCAACAGGCAAATCTGCTTTTCAGCTGGACCCAGCTGAGGTGGTCATACATAGGACGCAATCCCAGGTTAACACTTGCGTGACTAAGCCATCAATATGACCGATTTTGAGAATTTAAAGTGGATTATCTTCTCTCATGAAGCTCTGAGAAAGTTCCCCTTTCACGACTAACTATTTGTTTCAAATCATCTCGTACGTATTATAAATATGAAATTAACACCATATATAAAATCCCAGCCGTTATATTTCGGCTAATTTTACCACTCTCACCCTCTCTCCCCCAGGGAATAGCAGTTGACACCTCGAGACCCCCCGCAGAGCGGCCCGTAGAAATAGAATAGCTGCGCAGCGAGTGTATGTTGCCATATCTGCTTATTATAAGCGACTTTGGGCTTGTTTTTCACGTCTTTCTAATACTATCATTATTATAATTATATATATAATTACATTATAATGGTAATAATGTTCTACTCCACTACAGCTCAGAGGCAAATCTTGTACTTTTACTCCACTACAATTATTTGAAAACTTTAGTTACTAGTTACTTTGCAGATATAAATATCTTTTCATACTTGTTTAGATTAGAGCTTCATGCATGTCCTTTTGTAAATGATTTTTTATTAGGTAAATATTTATATAGAAAGGTCTATCCAGGGACTGGGGTTGCAAATTAGCCTCGGCTATGAACCCCATTCATGCCTCACTGTTTTCTCAGGGCACAACGACGCATGCAGTAACATTTTCATAGACCTGACTGCTTATATCTCTCGCAAAATTTGGCAACCCTCTTCACTGCAAAGCGGTGGAAAAAGATAGGATCTACAAGCATACAGCTTGTCACGCAGCAACTGTTTTATGCTTGAAGATCAGATATTTTGCGCAGGATTGAGCACATGTGTGAAGCATACCGATGTGTTCGCTACAGATCGCGCTGTTTTCTAATGCTGTGCCAACAGATCTGATCTACAAGCATAGGGCTCGTCAGGCAGCGACTGTTTTATGTTTGTAGATCAGATATTTAGCGCAGGAGTAGAGCAGGAATGAGCACATTTGTGGAACATAGCGGTGTGTTCACTTGTTGCGCTGACAGGGACGAGGAGAGGAGACGCGTTTGTCAGCGACGTGGACAGCTGATAGAATGAGAGCTTTACGCTCAGACAATATGAATATTATTATTATGAATAATAATAATATTGGTTTGTCAAGAGATATCCATGTGTTTTGGACAATGGAGATTGTCACGTAATTAGACAGTGGCTTAAGCGTTCATATAGGCTCCATGTTTCACTGGGGCGGCCATAGCTGAGTGGTTAGTGAGCCCGCCTAGGGAGCCAGAGGCCCTGGTTGCCCCAGGTTCAATTCCAGGCCAGGCCAGCATATGTGTCAATGAAATTAAATGTGTCCCTTAACCCCTAATTGCTCACAGGTTCTCATTGGAAACAAGACCTCATGAACGACCTGTTAAAAGGAATTATCCTTACTGAAGAGTTTAATGTGACGCTACAGATCGCGCATTTTTATAAATATTTTACATACAGAATCTGCAGTTACCATTACAAGTTAGCCTATTTTATAATGTTTCTGCCTGCCTACAACAACAACATGTGAGCTCACTGACTGAGCAGAGTGCAATTGAAATGTTAATAGCTATTTAGACGACAATGGAACCCCCACTGTGTGGGGGTGAAGGTGTGAGCTCGTCTGGAGCACAGAGGGGAGACAGTGACCAATAGTATAGCCTGATTTGGGGATCAAAAAGACCGTTTTTGATCGCCAAATCAGGCAGTGTGTGGGATAATGAAACTCCAGTCATGCTAGTGTTAAGAACCTCACTCATGGAGACCTCAACCTATTGCCATTGACTGGAATCGAACTCTCGACCTTCGGACTCACAGGCTAAGACACAACCTGTAGTGCTATATATTTGTATACATTTATATATGTTTTTTAAATAAATAATACATATACAAATGAGCTATAAATGAGCCAGTCTTTTGAACGGCTCTGCGAAAGGAACCGATCGCCAAGATCCGGCTCCCTAAAAGAGCCATACATCCCATCTCTATTGCGCTGGTGATGTACGTGGAATGTGAATACTGATTAAGTGTGACATATCTATTGGTAAATAGACGTGTGAACTACTTCGAAACTTCCATATGCTGTGATTAGCAAAGGAAGAAATCGCCTTGAAGCACCATTATTACTTGAAAAGTCGTTAGAACAGCTATTATAGTTTACTAATATTGCGATATAGAAATACTCTGCTATAAGTTTAAATCCATACAACATTAACTTATTATTAACTTATCATGGCGAGAGAGTATGTTTTGCACCCTGTGTGCCCGTCCGTCCGTGTGTGTGTGTGTCCTCCTGTCTGTGACCAGCTGATCTCCGGCACCGTTGGCCCGGTCACTGTGAAACTGTGCACACACACTCCCTGATGCCAATTCAGAACATCTGGACCAAATTTTTCAGATTGGCCTGTTATAGCGCCACCAGGAGTCCGATATGTGCAAAACACATTTTTTTTATACTAGTCCTACAGATGTCCAAACATCACACAAATCGGTACACAGTATCTCTATATGTGATCAACACGGACCTGTCCGATTTCCCATATTCCATCGTGATTGCCTAAGATTGGCTTCCAAAGTTGTAGGATTGGTTCGTTTAGAACAAAATGCCTCAAATCATGAACGCAGCATGCAATTTCTTTTTTTTTAACTACATTTTTATCCCGCAATTTTTCTAACCCATTTTCTTTTCACCCGGTGCCAATTTCCTAAGTGATCCTGGGCGCTACACCAGCCCTACACCAGCGCTACACCAGTACCAGCGCTACACCAGTCCCCCACAGCCTAGGGAGGCCAGGGCCGAGCTCATGCTTCCTTCAATGCATGAGAGCCAACTGACCTTCTTGTCATCTGACGGGGGAGTTTCCCCGGTAGGACGCAGCGCTTGGAAGGAACACGTTATTCCAACCAGTTCCCTTCCCCTCCATCAGGCGCCCCGGCTGTCATGGGGGAGGCGGTATAGCAACCAGGATTACTACGTGTTTTTGTGAGGGTATTAACTACCCTTGGAGACACAGGGAGAACATGAAACTCCACACTGGGAGCATGCAATTTCAGTGACATTTTGCACGCAGATTCCCACGAGGAAGAAATGTCACCCTTTTCACATTGGCCTGTTGCTGGCCACCAGCAGGTCTAATTTAGCAATACACATTTTTGGAACAAAATGCCTCAAATCATGAATGAAGTGTCCGATTGCCGTTGTAGCAAGCATGCCGGTCGTAACTTCAGCATGGTACAGGACCTAATATTCCATAAACCATATAAATATAATTTATGAATTATTACAATATATAATAATATATTGAAACTTACGTCACTGTAATAGTAACGTGAGTTCTTGTCAGACTTGCAATAAATATCCCAATAGTATTACTGTAAACAGAGAATAAGGAATGACAAACGCCTCCTTAATAAAAGTAGTCTCAGAAATGTATTAAAGTAAATAAATGCACAAAAATGATCCGAAATGCCACTGCATACGTCATAACTATGTGATCTATGTGATCTTTCATTCAACGTTTAATGTATGTGTGTGCTGTCATCAAAGGTCATGACTTAGACCTATGCAGGTTCCAATTGTAGGCCATATTTTGAGGGAGGCCGGTATGTAACACCAGGCTCTCCATCAAGATATGTTAACTACTAAAGAACCAGTTAGATAACTTAGAACCAAAAGGAAAGTATTAGTTCACACACTGAAATGAGGGCTTAAATGTTAGTAGATCAAGTGTAACGACCTGGGAGTCCTTTTGCGACAGTCTTTTTCCAGAGTCCAGTGAGCGGTCAAAGTTCTGCCAGGGTACGGTGGGAGAGATAGAGTGTCAGGGGGCTGCGCCCCTCACCGCTTCTCCCACCCCCCTGGTCCTTTGGGATCCGAGTAGAAGAGAAGAGAAGAATCGGATAAGAGCAGGAAGAGGACAAGAGAGAGACTGCTGGTGTCTCTGCTCTCTTGATAGGTGCGGGCCGGTTGACCCACGGTGAGGGAGGCCCCCACCTTCCTTGGGGGGCGGCCCTCGATCTGGTTCTCGGTGTAGTTCTCATGTAACATACATCATCCAGTGAATGATATTGACTCATCGTTCGTTCATTGATGAAGCATAATCACTGAGTCTTTTTGAGGCTTCTTAATGCATGTGAAATCAAAAATGCAATTCAGGCATATCTTGCATCATACATTATGTTGGGTTTGTTAGTAAATGACTCAAGATAATGTGGCATGTATTTGTTCTTTGACACACAAACCACATGGTGGGTCTTTTCCACTTCACACGGCTGTGCGCCGGTTTGTGGCAGAAGGGAGCTGTCATCTTCCATCCATGGATGTCTGACATGGACAGCTAACTTCTTTGTAAATGTTCCTCTGGAACCTTCTATTAATAAATTTGACAGAGTATTTTGAAATCACAAAGACTTTAGACTTGTTTTAGATATCAAACATAACAGGCTTCAAATTAAATAGAAGGCAGGTGAACATCACAGTGTACTCAAACAGAGAAGCATCGCATTTGAGAACCCCAAAGTTCTCCTTATTGTTGTGGCCACGGTATTGGGCAACAAGGTATTTTAAAGTCACAGCATATATTCTGTGAGCAGTTTCATTGGCATTCAGTGTTTCCCATTGTACTTAGGTGTAATCGCTGAGCCAGTGAAATTAGTCTGTGTGTACATGTCATAAATAACACCGAACTCCCCCATTTACTTCCAAAGAGGTGGGGAAGCTGGAGGCAGAGAGAGAGCTAGTAGGCTGGTGTGTAACAGGATATCTGGGCTGACAGAGGCAAACTGCATTCTTTCTACTCCTTATCTCTATGACAGGGACAGATGCGCTCCTTAATTCCCTTTCCTGGGGTGGATCAGGGTCCATCGCGAAGGGGGTTTTATGACCAGGTCACTGTGGTCAGATGTCAACGGTTGTCCGGTGCCTTGCTTCTGGCCTTTATGCTGTGAGTCGGCGTGTGGGGGGGAGCCCGATATATCTTTTAATGTCCAAAAATGCATTCATCTGCACAAGTCCATTTTTGGGGTGGTTTGATATTGCGCAGCGTTGACCTGCAACTGGCTTATCTGTTACACCGTGAAAGGCCTAAGAAGAAATGCCACCCTTTTCACATTGGCCTATTACAGCGCCAGGTGGTGGTGGTAGTAGAAAATAGCAGATCTACAAGCTATCAACAAATAACTCATGCCAAATCTCAACAACGTTTTAGAAACAGGGACAAAGCCCAACCACCAGTCTTTACAAGTACCTTCACAGAAAAACAAGGGCAATGTCGCTTATAATTAGAGGACATGGCAACACTAAGCGTGACGACAGCTCTATATCAAAGAAATCTGTCATTTACTCCTAAATGTTTTCAAATATGCTGTATTGGGCTGTATTGGGCAGACTCGGGCCCAATACAGCAGACTCACACTACTGTCATGACGCCGAGGATCCAAGATGGCGGCATGAATGTTACACGCTCTGCTAGGTTTTATGTTTTTAAGTCATCTTTGCATCATGAATTTTATTGTTGCTCCTTTTTAGTAATATTTTACACACAGTTTGTTGTTATCGTGATATTCTGGGATTTTTTTTTAGCAATAGTTTATGAAATAGTGGATTGTCTACCTCTGAGAAGCCTGTCCCTCAATCCGCCTGGTGTCTCTGCCGGCTTTACCCGGTGTACGACGCTACATCTCATCCGAGGGGCTGTGTCTGTGAGGCCAGGGTGTCCCCCGGACGGTCTGCTCCGTTCTTGTCCGGTTGGCCTTGAGTGCTGGGATCACACTGGGTGGCAATCTAGCTCATCGTAGCTTGTGCTGCTCACTAGACACAGTGTTTATGGGTGCGCCTCGCTATCCCGCGGGTCCGACAGCCGGAATCTGGGCTCAAAACGGCTGAAAAAAGAGCAGATCCACAAGCCTGTAAAAGGCTGATGTCTTGGGGCGCAATACCGCCGGCGTCCACAAGGCGGCGCCGTCCCCGGTCCCTGGTCCCCATCGGGGGTCCATGGACCACCTCCTACCCAGGGACGGTGGCTCCCGGGGCGGGTAGAGCGGGCGAGTGTGCACCCGGCACTGTGCCGTGAGGGACTGGGCTCCCTGGCCCCTGGCCTGTGTGGAAGGGAGAGCCAGGGAGAAGGGCCGACTGGTGCCATCTCGTAGGTAGGGACCATGCCCAGGAAGAGGCCTCCTCCTGGGGCAGCGATGGGCCACAGAGCGCCCAAAATCCTGGTTCTCGAAAATGTTTCTAAGTCCAGGAGCCCCTGGAGGAGGTGGGCCCCTGCCTTCCTGCCTCAAGGAATTTTCCTGGAGGTGCCTGAAAGGGCGACCCGTGCCATCGGGTAGTTATGCCCAGCACGGAGGCACCTGCCTGGGGCAGCGAGGGCGACGCGGACCGCCCGAAATCCTGGTTCTCCCAAAAAAATCTAAAATGTTTCTAAGTGCCTGCATGGGCTCCAGAGGTCCCCAGGGACCCCCTGGAGGACCCCCGGCCGAAAATCTCAACTTTTTTTTCGGGCTTGTCGAACTGCGCTTCTCGGCTTTTCGGGCCAAAACGGCCGGTACCGACCGGGCCGTGGGTCGCCCGGGGCCGGCAGAGGGCTCGTTGGATCCGGGGCGGGGGTGCGCACGCGTCGGTGCCCCCCCCGGGTCCCATGGATGCCGCCCGGGGAAACTGCGGCCGAAAAACCCCAAAAAAGCTCCGTAGAGCCCAGGAGCTCAAGGGCTTTTCCCCCCTCCCATGCGACAAATTTTTCATGGGGGGGAAAATGGCCACTTGTGCCATAGGGTATACAGGGACCATGTCCGGACATGGTCCACCATATTCGGGGGCGTCCCCATGCCTGAGAGGGCCAAAAACCCTGGAGCTTTCGGAAAAAGTTGAAAATTCTTCTAAGTCCAGAGCTCCCAAGAAGCTCTGGGCTTCAGGCCTCTCCCCTGCTTGAAATTTTGCATGGGCGGAGAGTGGCCACTTGTACCATCTCGTAGGTAGGAACCATGCCCAGGAAGAGGCACCTTCCTGGGGTAGCGATGGGGCGGCGGAGACCCCTAAAATCATGGTTCTAAAAAAAAAATCAAAAATCGCGCTGAGTGTTTGTATGGCCTCCAGAGGTCCGCGGGGACCCCCTGGAGGACCCCGGGCCGAAAATCTCAACTTTTTTCGGGCTTGTCGATCTGCGCTTTTTTCGGGCCAAAACGGGCGGTACCTCCCTATCCCTGGGTCGCCCGTTGCCGGCGGAGGGCTCGTTGGATCCGGGCCGGGGGTGCGCACGCGTCGGTGCCCCCCCCGGGTCCCTGGGTGGCTGCCCGAGCAAACTGCGGCCGAAAAACCCGGGAAAAAGTGTGAAAATCGCACTGTGTTTGCAGGCCCCGCGAGGTCTGGGGCTCCGGCCTCTCCCCTGCGTGAGATTTCGCGTGGGGGGAAAGTGGCCACTGGTGCCAGCGGGTAGCTATGGAGCATGCCCGGAACCGGGGCATGTTCCTGGGGCAGTGTCGGCGCCGCGAGAGGCCCCAAATCCTGGAGGAATCGGAAAAAAGCCAG
>NW_027660486.1:0-37500 GCF_963280865.1 Gymnoscopelus braueri | reverse complement strand
TGGGCACTTGCCAGAAGGACACAGTCCCCAAATGATTGGCTTCTCTTTCGTATCCTCAGAAATAAATGTACTGCTCTCCTCAGAAAGCTGAAATCACAGTATTATTTATCTTTAACTTCCGATACATCCAGCAATCATGCAAATTTCTGGAAAGCAGTTAAATCCCTCCAGCAGAGGGGAGCTGCTGGTCCCCCGCCAAAGTTGCGAGTTGGGGATTCTTTCATTAGTGACAAAAAATGTATGTCAAATGTTTTTAATGACCATTTCAAAAGGGCTGGGCATATTTTTGATGCACAAAATGCCTCCTCCTCTCAACAAGGGGCTCAGGAAGTGGCATTCTTACCAGCAAATGGCAATGTAAACGCTTGTTTAAATTTTGACTTCTTCTCTATCCTGGCCTCCGATGTTCTCAGTTCGTTGTCCTCTCTGGACCCCAAAAAGTCCCCTGGCCCAGATGGTCTTGATCCTTATCTGCTGAGATTAGCTGCGTCAGTTATAGCACAACCTATAACTGATATTTTCAATCTGTCGCTAACTACAGGCCAATATCTAATCTTTCGGCCTTAGCAAAGATCCTAGAAGCCCAGATATCAGCCCAAGTAAACAGATTTCTTGATCAAC
Organism: Gymnoscopelus braueri; assembly: GCF_963280865.1. Taxonomy (NCBI): domain Eukaryota; kingdom Metazoa; phylum Chordata; class Actinopteri; order Myctophiformes; family Myctophidae; genus Gymnoscopelus; species Gymnoscopelus braueri. The sequence goes on along the minus strand of NW_027660486.1, from coordinate 36,879 downwards.
ATCAAATCTTAAATACCATGCAATCTGGGTTCAGATCAAAACACAGTACTGTCACAGCTTGCCTTACTGTCTTGGATGACATTAAGGCTGCCTGGGATAAGTCACATGTATGCGCTGCCCTGTTTATTGATTTATCCAAGGCTTTTGACACTGTTGATCTCCCGATACTGTTAAAGATTCTTTCCAATATAGGCATGGGCCAAAATGTGACTAGCTGGTTCACCAGCTATTTGATCGGCCGCACACAATGTGTGAAATTGGGTGACATAGTGTCCGATCAAGTAGCCATGGAGAAGGGAGTCCCCCAGGGTTCTATATTAGGTCCTTTACTTTTTCTTTTATATGTGAATAACATCTGCAGTCAGTCAAAGTACTCTAGGTACCATATGTACGCGGATGACACGGTTCTGTACTCCTGTGCGCCCACGCTAGACATGGCTGTAACAAATTTGTCTTTGGATTTCATTTCTTTGCAGCAGGAATTGAAAAAAAGCAAATTGATGATAAATGGTAACAAAACTAAGGCAATGATGTTCACTCCACGAGTTTGTCCAATCCCCTTATGCATCCCCACTTTAGATGGCAGCCTAATTGAGTGGGTCGATCGCTATAAATACCTTGGGTTCTGGTTGGACAAACATCTAAATTTTAAATTCCATATTGATGCCTTGAGTAAGAAGCTGAAATTTACTCTAAGTTTTTTCTATAGAATGAAGGCTTGTTTTGCCTGCACTGCTCGCAAAAAATTGGTCACTGGTCTGTTTTTGTCCCAGCTGGATTATGGGGACAATATTTACAGGTTTGCTTGTCACCGGCTTCGGTGTTGTGCCTCCACATTGACCAAGCTGGATCCCCTGTATCATGCTGCATTGAGATTCATAACGAATTCTCCTTTTAGAACTCACCATTGCACGTTGTATGCTGCAGTTGATTGGTCCTCTTTGACTACGTGCAGGTTGCAACATTGGTATAATTTCATTTATAAAGCTATTCTTGGTGAGCTCCCCTACTACATTACCTCCAAATTCAATTTGGTTAGAAATGGCTTAAATCTCAGATCAAATGCTTGGTTACGCTGTGAAGTACCTTCATTTTCATCTGAGGGAGGTAAAAAATTTCTTTCTTTCTTAGGCCCTTGGTTGTGGAATGATCTCCAGACTAAACTCAAATTGGCTGCTGTAATTCCCTTGAGAAGCTTCAAAAGAATCACCTTAGTTTTATTCACAAACACCTGCACCTGTCCGGAGGTTTAGTAGCCTAGCGGAAGGTTTTTGGTTATGTGTATTGGTTGTACACTGTGTGTATTATTATTTTTTGTTTGATTACTGGCTTTTTTCTATTGTATAAAGTGTAGCATTTGGAGTTATCTTATGTATTTGTGATGTATCTTGGATGACTATTTTGTTGTTTGTTTTTGTATTGGTATGTTAAGCTTAGACTGTGTAATTTTAACGCTGTATCTTGGCCAGTTCACACTTGAAAAAGAGACTGTGTCTCAACGTGTTTTTACTGGTTAAATAAAGGTTAAAAAAATAATAAAATGTACTGTATGTAATTGAGTGTGTGGGGGGGAGTATTATACGTATTCATCCCCTCATTTATAGTGGAAATATATGCTGTTAGGGACTGTTTGTTATTTAGTTACCAGCAGGTTTTTTTTTTATATTGACACCAACAGTAGGTGTAGAATGCTGATCTTTTCTGACGTTTATTATAGGCGAATGTAGCGCCCTATTTGACGTCGGTGTCCATATGGTTCCATATGTGTCCTCTTGAGGTTACAAAAACAGCATAAACGAAAGAAAGATTAATCTGTAACACAGTTTTATACAATAGCCTATGTACTGGGGTCCCTGCATGCTTGATCTCTCTCTCAGCTAAGGGGTGCTTGACCTGAAAAACGTTGAAGACCCTGGATCTGGACTGTATTATTATATTATATAAATTTAATCATGTATGCTATTTTTTAATTTATTATGTTTTAAAAACATAGAAGACCTACAAGCTCACAATGTGTCACATTCACGACGCGTTGTCAGCTTGTAGGTCTGCTATTTTAGGCGTGCGACACCTTCGGTGTGGGGGGGGGGGGGTTAATAAAGCGCAGAGGCTTTCTTTAATACACCGGACACTCGGACAGGGTTTTCATAAATAAAAGCTAAGTGGTGCTTCTCTAACTCTTGCATTTTTAACCCGTGGGGCTACTACTACAGTAGTGGGTGCTTCATAGTAATAGTCAGAAGTCTGCACGTAGGTTCACTCGCTGCAACGGAGATGAACGTCAGCGCCACTGCAGTGGCTACCATATACCAGAACGCTCGGCCCAAAACACAGTCGCCCCGGGGCAAATCCGCCGGTATTCACCTGGTATTTATAAACGTAACCCCAGTAATTTATGCCTAAACAAACAAAACCTAACCTTATTCCTAAACGTTACCTCACGGTGCCAAAACCTAATTTTATTCCTAAACATAACCTCAGTAAAACTATACTTCTAACCTTATCCTCAGTAAAACAAAACCTTATCCTCAGTAAAACAAATACAAGAATACAAGAACCGCTTGTCTGCGAAAGAAATGGGGGTGACGTGTTTTGGGGCGACTCTTCCGTTTACCACGACCGTGCAGCCAGAAGACTGAACATAATGGCGTTGGAGGTCCAACCTGGGTCCTACGACAAACTTTCTGGCCTTCTCCTTGTGTTGGGTGTTGTATTTTGTTCATTACTGTTGAATTCAATGTTGATGAACAGGGGGGATGTTTATGAAAATACGGAACAAATTGCTCTCTGCTGGGAGCGAGGAGCACACAAGTTGACAAAACTGCCTGTGTCTGTGTCTCTGTCTCTGGCTCAAATGGGGCTGTGACGTTGAATTGTGGGCGTTCACTCCATCTCTTATGTATAGGGGGTGGGGCTAAAGCCGCATTCCATTGAATCGAAATCATAGAACGGAGATTCTCTGTTCAAAACCTTTGAATACAAATGTAACGTTATTTTTTAGCGTCCGTTTTTATGAAAATGTTGACTATAGCACCTTTAATATATTTAAATATATTTATGATCAATTCATGATCACATGTATTGTTATACATGTGAATACATGATTTTTTAAATTGTATTCTTTATTTTTGTATTAATATTTGTGTTTTATTTATTTATTTATTTTATTATTCCCATTTTTGTATCTCTATTTTATAGTATGTTTTACCCCCTGTCCGTCCGTCCGTCCGTCCGTCCATGTGTCCGTCCGTGTGACCGTTCGTCTGCGAGCGGCTAATCTCCGACACGTTGGCCCGCTCGCTCCGAAACTGTGCACATACACTCCCTGGATGCCAATTCAGAACCTCTGCCCCACATTTTTCACATAGCCCTATTAGAGCGCCACCAGGAGGCCGATTTGTGCAAAACCCATTTACTCCTACAGATTTTATCCAAACATCATACAAATCGATACAAATTATCTCTATAGTCATGTGATCAACCCAGATCTGTCCGATTTTTCCAAAGTTTGCAGGATTGATCCGTTTTGAACAAAATGCCTCAAATCATGAACGCAGCTTGCGATTTCCGTGAAATTTCACACGCACATTCCCACTAGGCCGAGGAAGAAATGGCACCCTTTTCACATTGGCCTGTTATAGCGCCACCAGGAGGCCACAATAACGTACCTGACCTGGCGGAGACCTGTGCTCCGAGAAGCATTTTTTCTAGTTTTCTCTGTGCTTCATGATCCATAATATATTATATAATAATTATAATAATACACGATCATAATACCTCTTTATACTCGTTCATTGTCTTGTTTTTAAATATTTTTTTAAACACATAGATCAAACTACACCTCCTTAATTCCTTTTCACAACAGCTCCACAAACTTACCCCTTCCACAGATACACAATGTTGTTTGGTATTTGTTCTTGCCCATGTTGTTTCAAACATACCAGTGTTTCTAAGATCATATTGGGTGTCTTTGATCTCTTTTCTGTAAAAAAAAAATTGGATTAATGTTGGTTTTGTAAGTGTTTGCCAATACCTCCACACAGTATGTCACGTATTGAACTATAAGGGAACGATACAGTAAGTATAATGAGTTTTGGTTTAAGATTTATTTTGATCTATATAATATAGCGGTTACATGTCGGCTTTCCGACATGTCGCCTTTCCGACGGTTACTAACCCTATACCTAACCCTAACCCTAACACTAACCGCACGCGGATGCCACTAGTCGGAGTAGTGAGATTTCGGAATGGAAGGAGCACCCCTAATATAGCAATGGTTTTAGACATTTTCCTTTTGACATGATTTATGTGAGATTTCCAACACACCAAGACATTCATATTCATATACTCTTTCTATAGTAATATAATTTATCCTCCATGTGACTTCATTATCGATTTTTTGGTTTCCAAATATCATACGTTTTGTTTTCAAGGATAATTTGTTTATATCAAACCAGTTTTTTATTATGTTTAGTTCCCTTTCCATTGTCTTCAGAATTTCTTCCAGATTGTTCCCTTGGCAGAATAAATTTGAGTCATCAGCGAACAGAACATAATTCAAAAGGATTGTGAGAGGGAGCAGGCAGTAAGGAGTGAATGAAAGTGTGAGAGGTCCGTCTCGCGCCACTTCCTTTCAGCTGCCATGAGAAGTGTTAGCTCAGCTCTGAGGGTTTCAGATAACCAGAGAGCCTGCAGACATGGGCGTGCTGGCCTGGGAGAATGAGGACAGTGATAGTCAAAGTACGCAGATGAGATAGTGGATAGAAAGGATGAGGTTACGGCGTCAGATGAGAGGGAGGGAAAGAAATCCTGGGAGGATAGAGATGAGAGTATAGAGGTCGAGAGAGTGGAGGGGGTTAGGAACCTTAGGTTACGTCGAGTGGTGACGGTCTGAGGGTGAGTAGGTTTAGGTGGGAGAGTAGAGAGAGAGAGGGAGACGTTATGAAGTGGTGATCAGAGGTATGTAGAGGGGTAACAAAGAGGTTAGAGGAAGAGCAGGATCTGGAGAACACGAGGTCCAATACAATACTAGCTCTCTGAGTGGGAGCAGAGAAGGAGACAGGGAGAGGTCAAATGAAGACAGAAGGAACTGTAGCGGACATGGCGTAATAATTATGGGAAATAATAATGATAATTATGAAAATATTGAAAATATTTTCTGAAAAATCAAAATATCAATTTTCACCAAAAATTAAGGAATTGTGCCCTTAATTTGCACCTCCACACAACCATGAAAAAGGCTACGCAAGAATCTTTGACACAGTATGATGCATGGGTTCTGGTTAGGGATTGATTGGAAATATTTGCTTTGAAATCATTTGGAAAAGGACCTCCGTTTATATCAAAATAATGTGTTTATTAAGATAAATCCTAGGATAATAAAACAACCAATGAAATGGGGAAAAGAACAATAGATCAATACTTCATAAGATGATGAAACCGGTTAAAATCTCAACAATATACACATAACAGATCTACAATCTGATCAGATCAAATGGCCACATTTTAATATACTAAAGGAGAAGAAGGGATTAAAGTCATAAAGAAAAGAGAAAGATCAATGGTCAAAATAGCTAATCTACCCTCAAAACTACACTCAGTTGCCACACCACATGTGAAATGCATCATGCTCGCCTGTCCATTGGAATGAATGAGAGGAGATCTGGTTTTGGCTGGAGAGCATCCTCAGTCTCCACTCAACTCGGATTGAGGAGACAGTATTGTGTGGCTTTTGGCCCACGTGTTAGAGGGAGCGGAGCAGCTTTCGGCAGGAGCAGTGCATCTGGCTTTGGCTGGAGAGCATCCTCAGTCTCCACTCAACTCGGATTGAGGAGACAGTATTGTGTGGCTTTTGGCCCACGTGTTAGGGGGAGCGGAGCAGCTTTCGGCAGGAGCAGTGCATCTGGCTTTGGCTGGACGTAGGCCCGTGGTTCTTCTCGTGGGGAGGACCTGAGGCGTTGGCTAGCATGGATAGCTAGTGTCCGTGCAGTTGCATAGAACAGGGTGTAGAAAGGGGGAAGGGACTTCTCGTCGGACCTTCTGTTGCTGCTTTGACGTCAGGAGAGAGGCGTGGGGGATTTGTCACCCCGGAGAGAGCAGAAAGAGGGGACTCAAGCAAGAGTCGACCCTCTGGTCATCGAGAGCGCGGTGGAAGAGAGAGCGAAGTAGGGTTTCCCCATTTCCTTTATAGGTAGGAGGAGGAGTCCTCCTCCTTGTCACACTGGAGGCGTGTTTGAGGCAGCTGTGTGAGTGGCTACCTCCCTTCCTATTATGAAAAACTAAACTTATCTGCTAAGTATCTTGGGGGACTTTCTATTAATACATTTGACTGGATATTTGGAATCACAATGAATTAAGAATTGTCTAGATATTAAACATGACAGCATTATATCAACTAGGAAGCCGGTAAGCATTGAAGCCTAATTTACAAGAGAAGCATCACATTTAAAAGCACAAAAGTTCAGAATCTGTTCTTGAGAGATTAGCAATTTAGTAACAGCCAATTGTCTGTAAGGACACTATCTGACATGGTTAGTGTGTGTATTCTTATTTCTTTTGTCCGGCATAATACAAGCTTTGTTGAGGGTGTTTTCTTTTGTAATAGGCCTACTATTGTTCATTGTTGTAGTCCTAGTACAGGACAATAATTATATATTTTAAAGTGACAAAACATGACACGTAAACAGTTTATTCACATTCGCTTGTTGTATGGTGCTCAGTGAGCCTGGTTGTGACACTGTGAGCTTGGTGACGACATTCCAACATGTCGTAAAAGTCTCCGGTTCCCTTTCTTCTAGCAAGACAGAGAGAGAGAGAGAGAGAGAAAGTCTCTGACGACATTCCTTTGAGCAATAAAGCTCCCCCCTTATCTCAAAGCACACAGGATCCTTTAGAGCTCTGTGTCCAAAGGGGGAGGGGGGGGTCTTTGCGATGAGCCAACCCGGTCCACTTGGTTATGAACTGGAAACCATATTTAATTTGCCTTCTATGTTCATACTTGGTCCGCCATCATCTCTACAGAACGTAACAGGAGAATACTTCTCTGCAGTAGGTATGTTGAAGTCACCCAGTAGAATGAGGGGAGTGCAACTGTCCTCATAACTCCACCAGAACAACCTCCTGGACTCCCACCAGTCTTGGTTCAAAGTGGGTCACTCAACCGAGACTGCCCTCCTGTAGCTTCATGCCGCTATAGCGAACTCTCTCTCCTCCGTCCTGATACTCCTGGACCTGTCTGCAGCGTTCGGCACGGTGAACCATCAGATCCTCCTCTCCACCCTTGAGGGGATGGGTGTCTCAGGCTCTGCACTCTCCCTGTTTGTATCCTACCTGACGGGTCGCTCCTACCAGGTGATGCTGAGAGGATCTGTGTCAGAACCACACTCACTACTGGGGTTCCCCAAGGCTCGGTTCTGGGTCCTCTTCTTTTCTCTCTCTACACTACATCTCTTGGTGCTGTTATCCAAACCCATGACTTTACCTACCACTGCTATGCCGATGACACCCAGCTGATCCTGTCATTTCCCCCCTCTGACACATAAGAGGAGGCATGCATTGCTGCTTGTCTGGCTGACATCTCGGAGTGGATGTCGACGCACCACCTGAAGCTCAACCTGGACAAGACCGAGTTGATGTTCCTCTCGGGGAAGGGCTGTCCGCACCGAGACATGGCCATCACCATTGATAATGCTGTGGTGCCGTCAACTCGGACTGCAAGGAATCTGGGTGTGACCCTGGACGACCAACTGTCGTTCTCGGCAAACATCACATCAGTGACACGGTCCTGCAGATTCCTCCTCTACAACATCAGGAGCATTTGCCCCTTTCTCAAGAAGAAGGCAGCCACGGTGCTCATCCAGGCTCTTGTCATCTCTTGCCTGGACTACTGCAACTTCCTCCTTGCGGCTCGTCTGGTGTTCAACCGCCCCAAGTTCTCCCACACAACTATCCTTCTCCGTTCTCTACACTGGCTCCCGGTAGCGGCTCGCATCCAGTTTAAAACCCTGGTGCTAGCCTATAGGGCAGTGAAAGGAACAGCTCCTTCTTACCTCCAGGCTATGGTCAATGCTTACACCCCTGCCCGACCACTTCGGTTTGCCGCCACGGGGCGACTGGTTGCCTCGTCGTTCAGTGGTCCTTCTGGCCGATCTACACGGTCACAGCTTTTTTCTGTTCTGGCCCCACAGTGGTGGAATGAACTCCCCACTGATGTCAGGACAGCAGAGTCACTGCCCATCTTTCACCGCAGGCTGAAAACCCACCTCTTCAGGAAACACTATCCTTCCTCTTCGCCTTGCCTACTTGTTGGTAACTAGTTGTCCGAACTCTTGTTTTATTGTTTTATTGGATCTTGTTTATTTGATACACTTATTTGTTTTATCTCTTGCTCATTTGATTTTCGTATTTGTCTCATCTGTTTAGGAAAGTAGGTAGCTGATATATTGCACTTTTACCTTAGCGCTAGGTACACTCTTAGTTGCTTGTTTTAAAACTACTGGTGATTAGTAGTTTCGTTCCCTACCTATGTTGAATGCACTTATTGTATATTGTATATTATATATTGTATATAAGTCGCTTTGGATAAAAGCGTCTGCTAAATGACTGCAATGTAATGTAATGTAAAGTGCCATCTTCCAGAAAGGAGCTGATCAGAGAATCTAGTTCTTCCAGGAAGTTCCCAAATGTCTCTTGGGGGCGATAGAGCACAATGATGGTGAGAGGGACATGTTGAGTTATTGATCACATGACTATAGATATAATGGCCAATGTGAAAAATTGGGGCACGGCCTCCAACTGTTGAGGCCGTATGAGCACGGCCTCCAACTGTTGAGGCCATGCTCATACGGACATACAAACACACTCCTTCACTTGATGGAGTGGTTGGTACCCCTCAAAAATACAGACTCTCGCTTTTGTATGTGCAAGTGTCGTGTGTGAGAGAGAGAAAACGTATCGTAGCCCTGTTTCTCCAAGATACGACGTTCAGCTTTATTTTAGGTGACTTTGGTGGAGTAGCCCTTTATATAAACATCTTACAAAAAAGGATGATTAGCAGGTCTTCTTTCTTCTCCGTCCAAAACTCTGCCATTGTTTGGTTGTTTACGTCTGATAACCTAGGAATTAGCTCAGTCTAATGCGACCGTAGTCTGTAATGAAAATTCTCTTCTGGTCTCGAGGGAGACCAATGTTCTTCATATTGGGTGGTTTGTTTACAGTCTGATACACAGGTGGGTGGATTGTTTTCACTTCAGGGAGCCGTCAATGACCTTGGCCTGGTGGAGCCATCCGCCGTTGTCCTAGGCAACGTAGATTGGAGGTTCCGGAATCCAGAGCAATCCACGGTTATCACCGATGGTAGTCATAACTCCAGGTGGCCAGCGTAGACCAGCGTCGAGGCGAATAACAACATTTCAACTTCTGTGTTCTGACTGAAGTTCATGGACGCACACTGGGGCTGTGTGCATCTGGCAAGGAAATCACTTTGGTCATGGTCTAACTTGCACTTTAACGTTAAACCCAATAAAATATGTCTCTATATATATACAAAATCGTTCAAAACTGATTAAAACTTAATGCATCAACATCTGTGCTTGTGATTGCCTCAAAACGAGCTGTACACGCTAGGATTGGTTAAACTTGATAGTTTCAGAAACGTTTTTCTTGTAATTGAACAAGTGGAATCACTTGTGATGCAATGAGACGGCATGTACCGACTGCAACGGGGTAATTCAGACCGCTGCAACGGTTTTGACGCGTTGCAAATCATTGGTGTGGACTGTGTTGTGAAATTGTAGATCAGCTATTTTCTGATTAACTGTAAGAATACTGTAAGTCAGGCTATATGCTGCGTTCACACTGGCAGCTACAAAGATACAGGCTACCATTCAACTTCAATGGAAGCCAGCCATGAAGATACAGAAATACATCCAATGTTTGTAGCTGCTACAAAAGCTACAACAGCTACACAAAAGTTGAGCTGGTTTCAAAGCCACCCATATGCAGTGTAGCTTTGTAACTTTGAATCTTTTATATCTGCCAGTGTGAACGCAGCATTAGGGTAGTTTTAAAATTGGCAAAACAATGTTGATGTCCTTGAACGTTGAAGTACTATAATAATACAAACAGGCGTGTGTGTGTGTGCACATGCGTGCGTGTGTTTGATGACATTTCCCCTATAATTTCAGTTGGAAGTACTACTGCTGTAGGTCGTCTCACCTGACCCTGTCTGATTGCATGGTAACAGACTATGTCAACGACTGGGATGAGCAGTTCTACTGGAAGCTCCCTGCAGCGACGTACTACCTAACAGGTGTCATCAGCGACCGCGACGAGTACAGCAAGTAAGTACATTCACAGCCATGCTGGTTTGACTTGGTCTCAGGAGTCTTGAGGGTTTGAGTTTGGGAAATGTCCACAGCCCATATAGACCAATTCAGAATGTTTGTAAATGGGTAGAGGGTATTTCTGGGTGGATATGCCACAGCACTTAAAGAACCATTTTATTGACTGAATGGTTCTCCGTGTTCCTCACATGTTTCTACATAACGTTTTCTTGTGTGTCAAAGTTCTTCAAATATTTTGGTAGCACTTTATATTAACTATACACTATAAAGCATTAGTTAAGCATTAGTAAATGCTTAATTCATCATGAATTCATCATTAGTAAAGCATTATTCATACATTACTAAGCATTAGTAAACACGGTTATAAATGTTGAAACTATACACTATTAAGTATTAGTTAAGCATTAGTAAAAACACTTAATTCATCATTAATTCATCATTTGTATAGCATTATTCATACATTACTAAGCATTAGTAAACACAGTTATAAACCTTTCAACTATACACGATTTTCAATTAGTTAAGCATTAGTAAGTACTTAATTCATAATGAATTAATCATTTATATAGCAATTAAGTACTTACTTCATCATATATTCATCATTTATATAGCATTAATAATACATGAATAAGCGTTTGTAAACACAGTCATAAGCGTTTTATTGCCCATTGATAACCTAATCTTTAATGTGCTTAATGATTGTATTCTCACACTTTGTAAATGATAGATTCAACATTTATAAATAGGTATTATATCAATTTACAAACCAGTTATTTATGAGTTGTTAATGGTTCATACGATCATTTAGAAAGTCTAAGTAAACACCATATACAAACCACTTGGATGTATATTTATGCGGACATTTGTACATGGTTAGTGAGTGTGTTAAATGTCTTATAAATACTTATTCATACTCAATGAATGATTTATTAAGGTAGTTACTACTTGTTAGTTAAGTATTTTGTGTGAGCCCATCTAAAGTGAGGACTATCTATGCCTTATAAAGCATTTATAAATGAGATAGAAGCAGTGATATAGAAAGTGCCAATATTTATTGCAACAATTGAGACAGAACATGGCCCGTGCAGTGTAAAAATAAAATTAACATTCTTGTGCTGTATGAAAATAAACAAACAATATGCAATGCTATAAACATGTACACATGGCTGATAAATTAAATAAACATTTTACTGCATGAAAATAAACAATAAACAATCTGCTATGCTATAAACATGTAAACATGGCTGATAAATTAAATAAACATTTTACTTCATGAAAATAAACAATAAACAATCTGCTATGCTATAAACATGTAAACATGGCTGATAAATTAAATAAACATTTTACTAACTTTATGAAAATAAACAATAAAAAAATCTGCTATACTATGAACATGTAAACATGGCTGAAATGTTTAATTAACATTCTTGTACTGTATGAAAAGAAAAACATTCTGTGTTCTGCCTTCACTATGCATATAGCCACCCTTGCAGAGCTAGGCAGACAGTTCAGGAAGTAAAAAAATAAAAAATCTGTTTGGAGGCAAAGTCTTGTTTTGGGTTTCTTCTTTAAATTATCTTCTTTGGTTTTTCTTATTTGTAGAACAGCAATGACATGGAAAACACAGTGAATGGATTTGTTAAAATGTGTACTGAATAATGTTTTCCACAGTAAATATTTTAACTTTTTAACAATGCTTTTAAAGAAATGAATTAACTTGCAAACATGAATTAAGCAGCTAAACATTCACACAGTTGCAATGATGTGAAATTAACATGTACATAAACACATCCTTGGTTGTGCTGGAAATAATAATATGCAAATCTCTCCCAATATGCACAAATAAATCACTTGAGTGAAAATAAAAACACAACATTGATCCCTATAATGGCATTACAGCATTAGCTCAGAGCAGAATAGCCTATAAGCTAACAAGATACACAGCAGCCTGCAGCCTAATGGCTAACAGGCTAACAGGCTAGGCCATATGACTGGTACTGATTAGCAACAAACATGACGTTTTTGCCACAGACAGAATACACAGTTGGGCTGTGAAAAAGGTTCTAGCAATCATGTTTCATCATTACTGAGACAATACATCACAAGGCCAGTACTTACAGACACAGCTGCACATAGCTTTGCTCTATGCTAAACAGGAAGTGAATGCATACTGCAGGTGTTGCCAGATTTTGCAAAAAAAACAAGTGGCCAGGTCTTTGAAAACAAGCCCAAAAAAGCAAGCAACTTGGCTCAGTTTTACCACTTTACATCGGCAATTTGAAAATAGCAGATCAACAAGCTCATAATGTGTCACATCAAGACACGTTGTGAGCTTGTAGATCTGTTATTTTCAAAAAAATATTAGGAAAAAAGTAAAATATTTTCAAAAAATATTTTTCCTTTCCATGAACATTTTTGGGAACCACTGGTTTAAAAAAAACATTAGAAAGTAAGCCCAATGAAGCAACTACACCTTTAAAAAAAGCCCCAAATTGTTTATTATAAGCAGACATGGCAACACTGGTAAACAGGAAACACATTGATATCCCTTACCTGGCCACGCCCACAGTGGGCAGGTAGGCGGACAATGTTATACAATGTAATAAACAATTTGGGATTTTTTTTTCAAGTGTAGTTGCTGGCTTGCTTTCTAATGTTTTTTTTTAAACCAGTGGTTCCCACATTTTTTCATGAAAATATTTAACTTTTTTTCCCAATATTTCTACAAGCTCACAACGTGTCATGATGTGACACATTGTGTGCTTGTTGATCTGCTATTTTCAAATGGCCGATAGCTGGTAAAACTGAGCCTAGTTGCTTGCTTCTTTTGGGCTTGTTTTCAAAGACCTGGCCGCTTGTTTTTTTTGCAAAATCTGGCAACACCTGCAGAATGCATTCACTTCCTGTTTAGCATAGAGCAAAGCTATGTGCAGCTGTGTCTGTAAGTACTGGCCTTGTGATGTATTGTCTCAGTAATGATGAAACATGATTGCTAGAACCTTTTTCACAGCCCAACTGTGTATTCTGTCTGTGGTAAAAACGTCATGTTTGTTGCTAATCAGTACCAGTCATATGGCCTAGCCTGTTAGCCTGTTAGCCTGTCAGCCATTAGGCTGCAGGCTGCTGTGTATCATGTTAGCTTATAGGCTATTCTGCTCTGAGCTAATGCTGTAATGCCATTATAGGGAGCAATGTTGTGTTTTCATTTTCACTCAAGTGATTTATTTGTGCATATTGGGAGAGATTTGCATATTATTATTTCCAGCAAAATCAGGGATGTGTTTATGTACATGTTAATTTCATATCATTGCAACTGTGTGAATGTTTAGCTGCTTAATTCATGTTTGCAAGCTAATTCATTTCTTTAAAGGCATTGTTAAAAAGTTTAAATATTTACTGTGGAAAACACTATTTAACAAATCCATTCTATGTGTATTTCATGTCATTGCTGTTCTACAAATAAGAAAAAACAAAGAAGATAATTTAAAGAAGAAACCCAAAACAAGCCTTTTTTGTTGTTGTTTTTACCTTCTGATGTTAACTGTCTGCCTAGCTCTGCAAGGGTGGCTATACCCATAGTGAAGGCAGAACCCAGATTTCTTTTTTCATACATACAGTACAAGAATGTTTATTACATTTTTCAGCCATGTTTACATGTTTATAGCATACCAGATTCTGTATGGTTTATTTTCATAAAGTACAATAATGTTTACTTAATTTATCAGCCATGTTTACATGTTTATAGCATAGCAGATTGTTTATTGTTTAATTTTCATAAAGTACAATGTTTATTTAATTTATCAGCCATGTTTACATGTTTATAGCATAGCATATTGTTTATTGTTTATTTTCATGCAGTAAAATGTTTATTTAATTTATCAGCCATGTGTACATGTTTATAGCATTGCATATTGTTTGTTTATTTTCATACAGCACAAGAATGTTTTATTTTTACACTGCACAGGCCATGTTCTGTCTCAATTGTTGCAATAAATATTGGCACTTTCTATATCACTGCTTCTATCTCATTTATAAATGCTTTATAAGGCATAGATAGTCCTCACTTTAGATGGGCTCACGCTATCTCATTTATAAATGCTTTATAAGGCATAGATAGTCCTCACTTTAGATGGGCTCACGCAAAATACTTAACTAACAAGTAGTAACTACCTTAATAAATCATTCATTGAGTATGAATAAGTGTTTATAAGACATTTATTAACACACTCGCTAACCATGTACAAATGTCCGCATAAATATACAACCAAGTGGTTTGTATATGGTGTTTACTTAGACTTTCTAAATGATCGTATGAACCATTAACAACTCATAAATAACTGGTTTGTAAATTGATATAATACCTATTTATAAATGTTGAATCTATCATTTACAAAGTATGAGAATACAATCATTAAGCACATTAAAGATTAGGTTATCAATGGGCAATAAAACGCTTATAACTGTGTTTACAAACGCTTATTAATGTATTAGTAATGCTATATAAATGATGAATTCATGATGAATAAAGTACTTACTTGCTATGTAAATGATGAATTCATGATGATGTAAATACTTAATAATGCTTAACTAATTGTAAATCGTGTTTAGTTGAAAGTTTTATAACTGTGTTTACTAATGCTTAGTAATGTATGAATAATTCTATACAAATGATGAATTAATGATGGATTAAGTGTTTTACTAGTGCTTAACTAATACTTAATTGTGTATAGTTGCAACATTTATAACTGTGTTTACTAATGCTTAGTAATGTATGAATAATGCTTTACTAATGATGAGTTCATGAGGAATTAAGCATTTACTAATGCTTAACTAATGCTTTATAGTGTATAGTTATTATAAAGTGCTACCAATATTTTTTTTCATGGCTGCCTCTTTGAGACACCTTTATCCACTTAAACCCTAGTGTCCCTATTCTGTGCATATGCATGGCCACAAATGTAGTAAAAAATAGGCATAAGCGAGAATAGCCGATCAGTGTTGCAATGCTGAATAGTGCGTGCCAAAAATCCTGAAGGGGGCGTCAACAAGTGTCATTTGGTAGTGGCAGACATCTTTGTGGGGTATAAATAGGTTGACTTAACATTGCCCCCCCCAAGTATGTCTGCAGCTACTATGCCACGCCCCCCGTGGTGACGACACTTTGGCAAGCACTATTGGAACGTGGTTGCACTGTATTTGTCGCTTAACACCTACACTACAGGTCACACAATGGACAATTGATATGCATCTAGGCTCATTCCTATGTTAATTTGCCAGGTGTGAGTTGGAAGCCTTTGTAAACTTTGTTGAGGTGTGAATTTAAAGTAGTTTTAAATCTTTGCATGTGCCTGCGCGTGCTCCTGGTCAAATAGTGTCCTGCACGTCGTGCAAGGCCGTCCCATGAGCAATGCAACCCTGTAGCCAATTTTTTCTTTACAGAACAATTCAAATGAATTGTTATCCCAAAAAAATCTTTCTGGAACAAAATGGTTGTTCTGTAGCATCACTCTGACCATGTTCGTTGTGTACTCAGGGTGGAGGATATGGGTGGGATCTGAAGTAATGTTCTGGGTAATTCTGATGATAGTTTCATCATAGACAGTCTGGAGAGCAGGATGATGCCCTGACTCCCATAATAACCAAGGTCTTTGGGTAGGGGGAAATGCCTATCCACACTCAGAAAAAGACTGCTGTGTGTCCGAAACACAATCTTTTTGTCACAGTCACATTTTTATGTTATGATCTTGTTCTAGTTGTTCTGTGTTCTATGTGTAATCAGCCCGCATGTGTATCAGTGGTGCAGCCAGAACGCTAGTATAGCCCTTGCATTGTGTTAGAAAACTGCATCCACTTGTGGTGTTAGCGGGTCAAATTTGACCCATGATTTAAATCAGCCCAACATACTAAAAAAATAAGTATTTTCATAATTGTTTTTCACCCACCTCATAGCTGACTTGTAATGCATTCATATCCATGTAAATACTTTTTAAAATATTATGTTGGGTTAGGGCTAGGGTTTCATCTTTCAAAATATCTCGTTTTCTATTATAAAAATGTTAGAATTCACTCATTAAATTTCCTATAATGAAGGCAATGGATAATGATGTTATCTAGCTATAATAGAATAATTAAGAATAATAATTAGAACACACCTCCAAAAATAAAAAAATAAAAAAATACTTGTTTTCGTTTTTTAACTTTAAAAAATGTGTTACAATTATTAAAAATAGTGACACTAGTGGTGTTAGGGTCCGAAATGACCCGTATACCATAGAAGGTAAAAAGGCATTTATTTTTCATAAACTCAAACTTTATTTTACTCCTGATAGCAAATGCTAATTGAGGACAAGTCTCTCTCACTCTCAAACATGTAAACATTGAATATTGACAATTTGGGGGGGAATTGAGCCACACTTCTTTGCCGGGTCATTTCGGACCCTAACACCACAAGTGTCACTATTTTTTTTTTGAGACCATCAGAATTAATTAAGATGATGATAAATAACTTTGTTGCGTTAAAATGGATATTTCTGAGGATATCATGAAGCCTCGTTCCAATAAAGAAATGTAAAGGGTACTTTTTATCTATTCAAACTTGAAAACGGGTAAAAAAAAATACCCTAACACAATGGAAGGGATAGACTGGGCCAAGGCAGGAGCAGGTACAGCGAGCGTGCATGCGCCCCCGACCAAAAGTTTGCGTTTTTTGGGCGGATTTTGTTAATTTTTTTCGCAGTTTTTTTGTTACTTTATTTCGGTTTTAGGGTTAGGGTTAGTTTAGGATTATGTTATTTAATTCTTATTTTTGCCTGATTTTACCGATTTATTATCAAAAAAATTATTAGGAAAAAATAAATAAAATAAAAAATAAATAAATTGCTAAATCGATTGGGTGGGTCAGCTTTCTATGTGGGGCCTACCCAGGCCCACCCATGGCTGCGCCCCTGATGTGTATATTAGTCTTGTTCTCCACTCAGTCCTTGTCAGATCATTGTTTGTGTTGCATCCTTTGTCTGTAAGGTCTTATGTTCACCTGTATTAAATTCCCAATCATGGGTTTTGAACACTATTCTGCCTGGCTGTCCTGCATTTGGGTTCTTACGGAGCCCCTGAGGGGACATTACTAGGTAGATTGTTTTAAGGGTAGGTATATTATTTTAAGAGCTGGTGGTTTATGTTTTAGGGAATGGAAAAACATTTAAGATGTTATCAGAAAAAAAACATAGGCTATAACATTTATTTTTTAGGAGATGAAAAAGTTTTTAAAGGGGAAGATATTTTTTTGGAGGGGATGACATAAAAAAATCAAGGCTATACACATTTTTTTTAGGAGATGAAAATATTTCTAAAGGGGGGGAAAGATGTTTTTTTTTGGAAGGGATGACATTAAAAAATCAAGGCTATAACATTATTTTTTTAGGAGATGAAAATGTTTTTAAAGGGGAAAGATATTTTTTGGGAGGGGATGACATAAAAAAAATCAAGGCTATAACATTTATTTTTAAGGAGGTGAAAAGGTTTTTAAAGGGGAAGATATTATTTTTAGAGGGGATGAAATTTTTTAAAAGGGGGATGATTTTCTTTTTCTTTTAGCGGATAATTTGTTTTAGTATTTTTTTCAAAGTCAACTTTGAAAAAAAAACTTTGAGGATGAGAAAATATTTACCTAAAAAAAAAACTCTTTTGACCGTCGCAGATACATTTTATTTTGAAGGGCTGCGCCCCTTGAACCCAAACACGCCCCCACGTCCTTCTTGAGTGACAACAATGCGTCTAGCAGTTATATATCAAGGTGATGACGCGACGCAATTATTATATTTATACTTATATTACATAAACGCCAGGTCGGCTCAGGCTGCCACTGCAGTTCTTTTAGATCGCCTTTTATTATTATTTTTTATTATTTCCCCCTTTTCTCTTCTGGACGATTTTCTAATGAATGCAAGTTTAGTCTGAAATAATTGCGCCGCTTTTTAGTCTCACTAAATTGTAGAATAATATTAAGTAGGTCTATATGCCACCAACGTAATAATACAATGTAGAATGGAGTAGCCTATATACAGTAATGCCCCCATCTTTCTAATTCATTAACATGCCTCATGCTTCTGCTATTGCAGCTATTGGAGAACTAAAACTAGATAGGCTTATAGAGAGCTTCACCTATTTATAGAATCACTTCTACAAATTAAAAAAGAATAAAAACATACATGCATGCATGTATACAGTATAACCATATTTAACTACTGCTGGAGCCCATATTATGTGAATGAGATTACAGAATTGAAAAACTACTTTGACCAAAAATAAGTTACTTCTATACTTACTTCCAACTTCTACAAGTGAAAGAGAGGTGATTCACTCTAACAATCATCATCGTCTTGGGTCATCTTTCTAATTAATTAACATGCTAATCATCGTCTCATAATCTTGGGTCATGTTCTGCTATTGCAGCTATTAAGTACCTCAAATGGCATGTGAATGCACAGAGGTGAGTCGTCTTGGGTCATCTTTCTAATTCATTGACATGCTAAGGTACAGCTATTGTCATTGAAGTTATTGAAATACATCAAATAGATAGGTCACTTTAACTCCTCATCATCACAACCATGTAGCCTACAGAATCATGTTAAGTACATGAAATAACACGTATAGCCTACAAAATCTGGGTCTTTATTTGCCACTCTATGCAGAAATGTATACATCAGCAATAACTGTGTCATCACATCATCACTGTGTCATCATTTTGGGTGTGTTGTTCAAGCCCTCTTAGATGGCTGGCTGTAGACATGGTCAGGTCAGGTTGTAACCTTGGCAGGGCGTCCAGCAGCAATCCGATGTTTTCCACCAAAGCGCACCGTGTCCCGTGTGTGTGTGTGTGTGTGTGTGTGTGTGTGTGTGTGTGTGTGTGTACATATATTACACACACACACACACACACACATATATATATTTATACACATATACATACACATTGATATAAATGACAGCTTAAATAAAAAGTGCATACAAGAATTACAAATAGACATTTGTGCTTTGACATTTGCCATGTTCATGACTGCTGTTTCCTACATTATCAATTGCTTATGTCACGTTGAACTCTGTTGAATAGTATTACCCCACAAAACATCTAGATCTTAGTTCATTACATAAGTCATTACATGCTAAATGTTGCATTTATCTCATGCTATGCTGACATATATTCCCACATTCATGTTGCTAACAGAAAGCCTTTGGCAAAAAAATATTGACCAATTAAAAAACTTTTTTGTTTGCACTTGAAGTATACTTAGCTTACATGACAAAGACTCAAACCATTGGAGGGGGTAACTCTTGGAAGCTAGTGTACTTTACTATCATCAGGATGACTTGAACCATTGAACAGGGGTGTAACCCATTTTTGAAATCTTGGAAGCCTACTAGCTCCTTCCATGCACCTTAACAAAATGTCATCCTACATAACAGCAAGTTGAGATCTCATTAATTTAACTGCATTGGATTCGCTTCCTGGGATGTCAAAGATGAAAGTCTGAATGAACTCCCAAACCTGGGAACATGGTTTCAGGGAAATTGAGATCGAAGACATAAAATGCTTTAAAACACCCATCACCCAAAAGAGATGGGTGCGCCAAGGCCGCCCCATTTATTATCACATAAGCTTGGGAACACTGATGCCCCTCCCCTAGCATAAAAACATATGGATACTCTGTGGTTGCTGCGGTCAGCTACTGCACCAGGTTTGTCACAGGCTGAAGAAGAAAAGAAAAGAGAGGAAAGAACAAGATTATTACAAGTTGATACAACAGGTTAAATTGAACTCCAAAGCTCCAGTGCTGTAGTCAAGTCACTATATCTGGAGTCTAGGTTGAGTCAATTCCCCAGTAGTGCTCAAGTCCAAATAGAGTCCACATTAACTGAGTCTGAGTCCAAAGTTACTGAACATGAGTGTGAATGCACATGTAAGTGGAACACACATGCCTTCCCTTAAACAGCATTAAAATAATGTCACTGCAATTAGCTATCAATATCTTATGCCAACTTATATATTAGGTTATATTACAAAAAATGTGTCTGCATGATCCAACTGTTTGTTGGGCTTCTTCCTCACGGAAGACCACGGCTGGGGCGCTAACCCATACTGCTCCCGGAATATGTGAGCTCTATGTGAATACCTGCTGAGAGCAAATCTACTGTATGTTGACGCGAAGGTCACCCGTCTTCTCCTTGCTGGCCGGCCATGTGAGTGATCTTTGCAGAGAATTCAGGGTTCATCTCCCAGTACACTCAGGATTTAACATCAAGAAATCAAGAGAAATCTACAGACAGGAAAAGACAAAAAAAATTGTAAGGCACAAACAATAATCGATTTAGTCTGTACTAAACTTATTCTGTGAGACGTAAGCTCACCATGCCTTGAGTGTCCACTAGATGCGGCAACTCTTCGATTATGGCTTGGATTGAATTTGTCCCATCTGCAGTCTGCAGTGGTGGCCACATGTTTTGGCAAGGCTTGTCTGCAGTTATTTGATTCTGTGAAGAGCAGAAAAGGATTAACTCAAGCTAATGGTGATAGATGAACATCCAAGTTTACAAGAACGGTTTGTTGCAAAAAGCACATCCACTCCTAAATGTAGTCACATGAGTTGGATTGAGATAGAAGGGCAACTTGTACCTTATTTCAATCCAAGACACCTTGCTTTACCTTTTTCATGTGACTCCTCCCTGGCCTGGGTTGAAACATGCATCATAAAGTAGAGAAAGCTATCAGAAAAGAACACACACAAACACACATGCACACATTAGGAAATAACCAGCAGCAACACTGAGTTGCCAATAATGGTTCACATTACAGAAGGATTCACATTGGAATGTTTTGTAACAATGTAGTAACTTTACTTACTGTCCCATGACAGTCCCTCAGGCATGGAAATGTATCCACTATCGATGACACCAGCTTTGCCTTCGTAGCTGAAGTTGGAATTTAAAACAATAGACATTTTATTAACATTTATTTTTGGATAGTTTGAAGTATTTGTTGATATGGGGTTACAGGGGCCAAACATATTTTATTGCTTTACCTTAGCTTGACAGCCCTCTCCTTTAGCTGTGCTAAATTATTCTAAATAGCCTGTATTGTACATACAACTGATATTTGTTTAAGTAGGCCATCTTTTACATGGCTAAAATTCTACATTTTGATGCTGGCCCCTCTCACATCAGTAAATTGCTTTGCTTAGTGCCTGTGCTACTCTCCGTTTCTCCAAAATGCAAGTGTGCTGACCGCCATCATCTGTAGCTAATACACTGACTATAGATAAGTACCTCATACAACCCCAATTCAAATGATCTGAACTATCCTGTTTAAACCTAGTTCACACCCGAGATTACCTGGATGAGATTGTTCAGAATGCTGTTGTGGTTCGCATTAGTTAAAATGTACCACTAACCACACACTAGTCAACAAATGGGCTTAATCTGTGTGTGAGAATACTCACTTCTCTACGAAGCTCTCCATCAGATGAGACGAGTATACGGACCATTGATCTTCTTTCAGTCATAGAGATGTAATGGCTTTCCTGGAAACTGGCATCCAAGCATTTCCCATCACCGGTTTTGTTGAGGATTTCACATATTCTATTTTAAAAAAAGAGGAATGACTAAAGGAATTGAAAAGAAAAAAACATGAATCTCAAAATAGACTAATCAGACAAAGTTGTTTGTAACCCTACCCTACCTATAGTCAAGGTGAAGCTAGTCTTGTAAAGCTGCTTTAACAGAAAAATTGAACTTACAGTGCAAATGTTGCTGCTTCCTCCCCTGAAACGCTTTGCTGTTCTGTAGGCAATTCTGGAATGCCTTCTGGGGCTTGAATCCTGAAAAGTATGAAAAGGGAATTATTGCTTTATCAGAACTATACAATGGATACATTTGTTAAAATCAAATACAAAACAATTACACTCTATTTATTAATTTATTTTAATCAATGTGTTTACAACACATCCCTAATACTGCTGAATGTACAGTATGTGAGAATTTGGCCTTCAACCTAGTTATGCTGAGTGCAACTTTTTAATCCTGTCGTCCTCTAACTTTTCCCATTCCTCCACTTAAGTCGCACAGCATTCCACCTCACCAAACACATGTATGAAAAATTGGCTATTTTGTCCAACATGTAAAAAAAGAAAAACATGATGTGAACATACACGGTACATCATTATAATAATAATGTAAAGTATACTGTACATGATGTGAACATGCACAGTACATCATTATAATAATAATAATAATAATAATAATAGTAATAATAATAATAATAATAATAATGTTAAGTATACATGATGTGAACATGCACGGTATATCATAATAATAATAATAATAATAATAATAATAATAATGTAAAGTATACATGATGTGAACATGCACAGTACATCATTATAATAATAATAATGTTAAGTATCATAGCAACAACACCTCATTAAGCTACATGTACAGTACTTTATAGCAACAACACCTCATTAAGCTACAGGTACAGTACATTATAGCAACAACATCTCATTAAGCTACAGGTACAGTACATTATAGCAACAACATCTCATTAAGCTACAGGTACAGAACATTATAGCAACAACACCTCATTAAGCTACATGTACAGTAGAGTATAGCAACAACACCTCATTAAGCTACATGTACAGTACTTTATAGCAACAACACCTCATTAAGCTACATGTACAGTAGAGTATAGCAACAACACCTCATTAAGCTACATGTACAGTAGAGTATAGCAACAACACCTCATTAAGCTACAGGTACAGTACATTATAGCGACAACACCTCATTAAGCTACATGTACAGTAGAGTATAGCAACAACACCTCATTAAGCTACAGGTACAGTACATTATAGCAACAACACCTCATTAAGCTACATGTACAGTAGAGTATAGCAACAACACCTCATTAAGCTACAGGTACAGTACATTATAGCGACAACACCTCATTAAGCTACATCTACAGTAGAGTATAGCAACAACACCTCTTTAACCTACAAGTACAGTACAGTATAGCAACAACACCTCAATAAGCTACAGTAGGTATGCTACATCGCACAACGTTGTCGGCCCCAAAAATAGCAGATCTACAAGCTCACAGCGCGTCACGGACGCAACATGTTGTGAGCTTGTAGATCTGCTATTTTCGATGTCAACGTTATTCATGTGATAGAACACGTATAGCTCAGCTATGCTAGCTTGCACCTGTCAGCTGCTAGCCAATATGATGACATTCTCTCCCTAGAATGAAATCACTTTGAAACGCTGCACTCCATATACAACATAAATATGATCGGCAACGTACATTAATGTAGTGGGTTTGGCGTTGAGTGCCAGTGCTAGCTGGGTGCTACCCATGGAGCTAACGGTGCTAATGTTAGCGTTAGCTAGCATAATGGCTAACGTTAGTAAGCAAGCTGTACACACGCATTCATTCATTCTCCCAGATAGCGGTAGATTAATGAGAGCACATTATCACTTACAATAATTTCCTTGTAAACAAATGAACGTTAGCTGACCAGCTATTTCCTCCGTGGTGGAAACTGAAAATCTGGTGACCAAATTTGGTCAAAGAGGAAGGGACGTACTTACCGGAACTCCTTTGACGGAAGGCCTCTCCTTCAAAATAAAATGCTTTTTCAAAGTCGTGCGCACAACTTCAAAGTCTTGCGCACGACTTTGAAAAGGAGAGGTTTTATTTTCAAGATAGGTAAAGTATTTTTTTAAGTCATGCATGAAAAGAAAAAAAAAAAAAAAAAAAAAATGGAAAGAAAAATGATATTCCCTAAATAAAAAAAAATCATCCCCCTTTTAAAAAATGTCAACCCCTCTAAAAAATATCCTCCCCTTTAAAAACTTTTTCATCTCCTAAAAAATTAATGTTATAGCCTTGATTTTTTAATGTTATCCCCTCCAAAAATATATATTTCCCTTTTAAAAAATATTTTCATCTCCTAAAAAATAAATGTTATAGCCTATGTTTTTTTTTCCATACCAGAAAACATAAACCACCAGCTCTTAAAATAATGTACCTACCCTTAAAACAATCTACCTAGCTCTTAAAATAATGTACCTACCCTTAAAATAATCTACGTAGCTCTTAAAATAATGTACCTACCCTTAAAACAATCTACCTGGTAATGTCCCCTCAGGGGCTCCGTAGGTTCTCACCACACCACCAGATTGTGACACTTTTGGCACAAATGCGTGGACAGCAACACAAAACTCGCCATCCAAGTTTCCTTTTTATGTAGGCATTGTCTTTTTTAATGAGACGGACAATTTTAAATCCTCCTGTGGGTTAATGGTTAATCACCAGGTTTGAGAGAGAGGGGTGGGGGGGGGGATTCGAATGGCGAGTGTGGTTCAGCCAAAACCCGTCACTTGCGTTACAAATCGTATTGTATCCTTTGATTGGCTGGTGATATGTAAACATAGGAATTTATAAACAGAGGCCTACTGTGTGGATTACAGAAAAATTAGGATTTATTTGTGTCTGTCCGTGCGACCGGCCGGGCATGCTCAAAATATGTGGTGCATATGGTTCGGTCATGTGGTCCGGTCTCCCTGACCGGAGTGGCTTGAAGCGGCGGGCGGTCCTTGCTCCGAGTTCGCTCCTACCTTTTTATAAACCCACTCCCGCTACGTTAAAAGGGTTAGTCTCACACCGCTCCAGCTCTGCTCGTATGCTCTGGTCTAAACACACACAATACCAACATGGACCTAATAATGATGTGTGTGTGAATCAACATTCTTTTGTCTACAAGCAACATGCTGTACATTGATTTACAAGTTAGCAAATTGAACAGAAAATGTGGATAATGCAATATACATTGTCACTTGCGTTACAAATTGTATTGTATCCTTTGATTGGCTGATGATATATAAACATAGGAATTTATAAACAGAGGCTTGCCTAATAAAAATGGCAATCAATCAATTTCAATTTCAAAACTCATTGCCAGCACTCTAGCAGTTTGGAAAGCTTAAAAACGTCCCAGCAAATGTCAAGATACTTTTTGATGTTGAATGGTAATGCCAGATAACCTTTTTATATATGCCACTGCTAACCAGTGCCATCATTTGAAACATTTACAACAGAATACTAGACAGTCAATATTCCCCACTGTTGAGCAAACAAAATAAGATTTTACCCTTTTATGTTAGGAAATAATACATTTTTTGATTCATAAAATCTAAATGTGTTTTCAGTGGTGTATAAGAACTGAACAATACGTTTCAAGTGTTTCATGTTCTGAATGTGTTACTACTGTATCAGGTCAAAAAGGTAAGAGACTTTTATAATTTTCAAAACTGACCCATTATTTTTCTTTGTAATTCATGAGACTGTAGACTGCAATTGTAAGATTCATGTTGAGGAATGATGTGCTCTTCTTTCTTTCTTTCTAAATGACAGTGATCGTCGCTGGAAATTCCGGTACTGCAGAGACATTGATTCTCATTCCGGTAGGTGCTCTTAGACGGCCAATAGGAACAGGGTTTAAATGCTTAAGCCCCTCTCTGTGTTCCTATTGACTGGGCTTTAAGCCATAACTCAAGTTCCCAGCATACTAAACTTCCGAAACTTGCTAGGTGCACTTAGACGACCAATAGGGACAGGCTGTAATTGCTTAAGGCCTGCCCCCTCTGTGTTCCTATTGCCTGGGCTTTAACCAGCCATAACTCCAGTTCCCACCATGCTAAACTTCCCAAACTTGCTAGGTGCTCTTATACGGCCAATAGGGACAGGTTGTAATTGCTTAAGCTATGTAGCCTAACTTTACAGCTGATTGCCAGACTTGTATCACGGACAGTGCTGCGAGGACTTAATTTAATTAGTATTAATATAGGGCCCGAGCTCTGCACCAGTGCGAAGCCCTATTGAAATGACAAAGATTTGCAATAATTAATCACGTTTTTGAGGCGCTAAACATTCTCAAAAAGTTGTACAACTTTGCACACACATCACAACTGGCCAAAAAATACGTATTTTAATGGTCTCAAAAAGGGGCTTGGCCTAATGGCTCAATAGCGCCCCCTATAAAATGTCTACACATCTATATCATGTCCCGACTTACAAAAGTGTCTCATTTTGAATTTATAGTGGCGTTTTTGTGCATTTCAAGGCATTTCTACAAGTTGTACTTTAACAAACTCCTCCTAGCAGAATGGTCAGATCCAAACTTTTCAGCTGATTGCCATGCAGACTTTTGGGTGGTGTCATTGGACTCAGATCACAGTTGTTCTTCATTGTTTTTACTTAGCTCCGCCCCCTCTTCTGATTGGTCAATATTTGACAGTTCCTATATTTAGCCGTAACTTTTGAACAATTTGTCGTACAGCGTCATAAGTCGTCTCACTGGAC
The DNA here is from genome assembly GCF_963280865.1 of Gymnoscopelus braueri. NCBI lineage: Eukaryota > Metazoa > Chordata > Actinopteri > Myctophiformes > Myctophidae > Gymnoscopelus > Gymnoscopelus braueri. The sequence goes on along the minus strand of NW_027660486.1, from coordinate 10,128 downwards.
TCGGTTGAAAATCTTTGTACTTCATTAGAGTAACTTAGCTCTGCTCCCGATTCTGATTGGTTTATATTTCTCTCCAACGTGGACAGAGGTGCGAGGGCCCGGTCATCATTGCTTGCAGCGTTAATTAACTTTGCATTTCTTGTCACATATAAAGACCTTAGTAATGCATGTCAATAACAGCCCCAAAAGTCATACTGAAGGAATAGCCTAAACATTCAACAAACATTCACACGAGATGTGAAGTGGATGTTTATCAACTTAGTTTAACTTCAGAGGGGAAACGTATTCCATGCAATAGGCCTTTCAACTCTGTGGGGAGAAAAACAAAGTGAAATATAGCTGCAAGCAGCGATAAGCGGGGCCAGGGAATAGAGAAAGAAAAAAGAAAGAAGCAATGATAAGTAATATGCACAATAAGCCTTAGAAACATAGAAGAATGAACTTGAGAGAAAGAAGACCATGCAATTAACAAATGAGCATTTTAAACCCTCACTAACCCTAACCTCAGTAAAACAACGCCTAAGCCTATCCTCAAGAAACACTATGTGTAAACCCAAGAATGCCAAATCATGATCACCTCAACACATCGTCGGGGACAGGGATCGAACCAGTGACCTCCGGACTCATGGGCTGCCTTTCTTCTCATTGAGCTATAGATATGATAACCCTGTAGTGTCTGTTGATATATATAAGTCTTTCCGTCCCTGATGGACCAGGCCTCTGTTTTGCTGACTACTCTAGATCACTGGTTCCCTAACCATCTACCAAAATTGTACGTCTCCTCGGAACAGAAACCAGTGAAAGTAGCTGATCTACATGATGATGAGAGAGAGAGAGAGAGGCAGAGAGAGAGAGAGAGAGAGAGAGTAAGAGAGGCAGTGAGAGAGAGAGAGAGAGAGAGAGAGAGAGAGAGAGAGAGAGCGAGCGAGAGAGAGAAACGGAATAGATTGAAGAGAAAGATAGAGAGAGAGACATGGAAACAGAATAGATTGAATAAAGAGAGAGAGAGAGAGCGAGAGAGCCATGGAAACGGAATAGATTGAAGAGAGAGAGACACAGAAACATAATTGATTGAAGAGAGAGAGAGATGGAAGCAGAATGGATTGATTGGACATCTCAACCTATTGCCATTAACAGGAATCGGACCATCAACCTTCGGATTGACAGGCTGCAACACTACCTATAGTGCTATAGCTTTGTCCAGGCTGATGTTGTCTGTTGAAGATAAAAGTGAACTAGTGAAAGCAGCCGATCTACAAGCTCAGAAAGAACGTTGCTATCTGAAAGGTTTTGAGATTGTAGATCGGCTATTTTCAGAATGAAGTATGTCATACATACTTCATACCCTCTCAAATAAGCATTTCGGGTTATCTTTACCGTTTGTACATGTATTCATTGATGCAGTCATGTTTTTTGCAATTCAACTTAAATGAATCTGTATCAAGTGTGCGATGAACCGGCAACTTCGCGGTCGTGAGGCACTCGCTTAAGGGCGAAGCCACTGGACCAACAGACAAGACCTGTGAAAAAAGAGATCACACAGATGATACAGTTTCACGCAAATAGCTTAAAAATCCTGGGTTTAAGTGTTTTTCAAACTGCTCAAAATTGCGGACAATCTAAGGGCGGAGCTTACTGGTCAACGTGATAGATGTGTTCCTCATGAGTCAAGGCACATGTGTAAGCAGGTTTAATGGCTGTCGGCCAAACGAGGCATGACTTTTGCCTGTTTAAAGTTTGCATTTTCCAAAAATCGCTATAGCGCCCCCCCTTTGACCAATTGGAGTAAGATTGGTTTCAGTGATATTTGGAATGACCCTCAACATTACCGCAAAGTTTCAAAGAAATATGAGTCTGCATGTATGTGATAGGGGCAGATGAATAATTGTCATAAAACTGCAATATTCATTGGCTCATTAAAGCTTCATTTTTTCACTTATGGAAAATCCGCTGCATCGTTGAGTCGGCATAGGTCCAAAGTTCATGTGTAAAAAGTTCCGTGCAGATTGCTCAAAGATCCCAGGAGGAGATAGATTTTAGCTGCTTTTCATATAATTAAAAATGGTGGGAGATCTAAAGGTCAGAGGTCAAAAGTCAGAGGGTAAAAGTTGTTCATCATGAGTAGACGCATGTGTGTATTGAAGTTTTATGGCTGTAGGTCAAACAGGGCATGAGTTGTACCTGTTCAAAGTTGGCATTTTCAATTGAGTGCTATAGCGCCACCTTTTGACGAAAGATTGTGAGAATTCTTTCTTGATCGTTTTTCATGACCATCTACCATATGGCCGAGTTTCGTAAAAAGCGACAGCACGGTTCACCCAGAACTGCGAAAAGTGGCAGAAACAAAAGAATACAGGCAACATTAAAACAGGTCCAGAGCTGAGCTCTGGCCCCGTAATTATGATTTTGTGTAATGGATCACTTGTTTGTGTTTTTACCAAAGGTGACTCATTGAGGTGTTATGAAATTAGCCTGGAGGTATGAGTGCCTGTTTGTTTAGATGTACTGTGTCTGAGCATGAATTCATGTTGTTGAATGTTGTGTATGGTCTCACGCAATGCCAATACAATCAAAACAAATACCTCATGATTGATTAGACGATATGGTAAGATTTACAGCTTTATCTCCCTTGAAACCAACAACCAGTCCTGTCTGCAGTCAGGCTCATGACCTGCCTTGAGGACATCAAGTGTTGCATGGCACACACCTTTATACAGCTGAATGAAGGCAAGTTGGAACTTGTCCTGTTTGGCTCCCTCACAGTCACTCCATCACAGGGAATACCAACTGTTTTGGCAACCTGTCCACACGTGTTAAACCCAATATGAAACATCTTGGTGGGATGTTTGATTCTGCAGGAAAGTTTAACAAGCAAGAAAAAGCAATAGATTTTTTTTTTTTTTTTTTTAATCAAGCCATGTTTCTCTAACGTAGACCTTGAGAAAGTCCTCCATGCCTTTATATCCTTTCGCTTGGGTTACTGCAACTCCCTGTAGACAGTGCAGGCTTAATGCAAGGACTTACTGTGCTACAGCACTGTGCATCCGTGTCAGGGGGGCACCAAACGGCAGGGCAAAAGTGACTCTACTATTGGGTAAAGACTGCTGAAATATTGCTGAAGGAGCGGTAAAAAGGTGAAACGCCTCTGCAGCGCTCGTTGGTGAAAGGATTTTCTTCCACTGCAATTTTCACATACAACAAAAAACACATATGGTTGCATCCTTAAAATACAAACAAACCATGCACAGAGAGTTTCATAAGGTCAGGCCATCCAGGAGCTGAAGCTGGATGAATTCAGGTTTCAGCCGTATTTTCAGCTACTGAACCTTTCTCAATTCAGCCACAATTCAGCTCTGTCTGATTGCTCCACATCTCCAGAAGATGTACATCAATTTCAGGACACCCGTCAGTCCAGAAGAGAGGCTGGCCATCTTTCTCAGGTAAGCTATTCATGTAATAAAGTAACCTAATCTTACTTACTTCTGACTGGTGTGTATGATAAACCCCTATCAACAAGAGTGCATTACTGAACGGGCCTACTGGGCCGAGCTCAGGGGGCCCAAGAGCTCAGGGGGCCAAAGAGCTCAGGGCCGGATCGCAAATCTACAGGCCCCTGGACCTGGAGACTGATCTTTTTTGGGCGGTGTAGCCGCCCCTATAAGTGGGGTTGGGACACCTCATTAGCTGTATTGTGATTGGCTCATTAGTACACCCCTAGCTGTACTGTGATTGGCTGACTCTATTGGCTGACTCTATTCAGCACTGTGATTGGCTAGCGAGACACATGATGACATTAATAACCTATAAATAGGATTATGCACTTCAAAAAGCGTTTTCTTTTTGAAGTGAGCTTCCATCACTATGATGACCACTGTGATGAGCACACCGCCCACTTCACACTGGGTGTGATTTTTTTTAAACAAATGTGACCCACCACGATAAAGGATAAGTCATCTAGACTTTTTTCATTTTTGTTTTTTCATGTCATATGAAAGCAGGGAATCATAGCTACAAATTGACATATTGCTTGTGCAGTTTGACCCACCAGTTTTCGAGATATGGCTTATAGAATGATGCCTTGTAGAGATTCAGTGAACTGAGAAACTTACCTCAGAGTGTCTCTTCTGTGATCTGTGAGATGTTAACACCTATACCAGCATGCATTGCTGAAAGGTAGGGGTCTGAGAGGGCCATCTGCTGTCCCAGGGTGCATTGTTCTCAAATCAGGAGGGGCGGGGGGGCTTTGAAACTTGATAGCTTGGAGTTCAGCTCCCAGGGAGCTCACAAAGTGACTTAGTTGCTACTGGCATAATACCTTACATGAAAAATGTTGCTACAGTAAACATGGTTATTAGTGTTTATTCATTCATTTTTAAACGGGGCAGTCATGTTAAAAACATCAACAGTGGTGGAAAAAGTGCTCTAATGTTTTACTTAAGTAAAAGTATCAATACTGCAATGTAAAAGTACTCTGTTACAGATGTAGCCAGTCAGAGTTGAGCTTCAGGGGCCACCGTAGGCTTGCTACACTGGCACTTCCTTGTTGCCAATCAGTGAGAGTATTTAAAGGCCCTGCAGTCTACCAAACATAGTGTGCTTTGTGGTGAGTGGCTGCAGGTCTTGCGACCTAGGTCTCATGTTGTGTTTTATAATTTTCCCTACCTGGGTGAGTAACATGCTGCATTTATGTTTTGACTGTTGCACTGAAAATGCTGTTTTAGTATTTTAATCATTATTTTGTTACTACCCAGGTTGAGGTCATGTCTCAAGTCCTGAAGTGACAAGTCCATGTGCGGAAGGGATAATATGAAAGAACACAGACATCCAAGGTATATAAGCAATTTGTTGTGGTGATTTGTTTTATTCTGTTTGTATACTGTACTATATTTTGTTTATTGTTTGTTTTTATTGTTTATTGAGCCATTTCCCAGTATACTCATTTATATTTCTGTTCTCCCCCAAACACGGAGGCGAGCACCGCTGCTATCTTGAGTCAACGGGAGCCGGGGGGGTATAGCCGACCAGCTGCAGGGGTCACGTAGGATCACAGTAGTCCACGACCATATTAAGGTTTGATGTGTTGTGTGAACGCGAGCACCTCTTTGCACAGTGTCGCTCTGTCCTTCTTGCTGTGTGATTAAGTGTGTGTGTTCTTTAGTAGTCATTTGGACGAAGGTTAGCCTACTTAGCTTATAGCTCCCCCTGTTTATGGTCGACTGTTGCCTACCTCCCCATTGACCCCGGATGTAGCCTGTTTGTTCCTTTGTTGTGAGTAATATTGTGATAGTTTTACTTGGGATTACAACATTCAGTATATATTGTGATTTTTATAATTGGATTGTATTACATCGCAGTAGATATTTTAAGTAGCCCTTTAATAAATGACTGTACTGAAATGTTCTGTGCTTAAACTTAAATAAACTTCCAGTTGTTTGGGGGAAACTCATGTCTCAGTCCTCATTGGCGAACTTATGTTGGGGAACCCGATTTTAAAAGGTTATACATTGTTTAATTGTTTAAAAACGTTTATAGTAAATGTCCTGAATTCAAAATTGACTTGAGTAAAAGCACAAAAGTATTGGTATCAAAATGTACTAAAATGTTTGAAAATATTTACACCACAACCACTGAACATCAAGTATGATCCACCAGACTAAAATCTTGACTGTGCAAATTTAAAAAAAAACTTTGTGCAAAACATTTTAAGTGCTCAAACATGTGCAAATATACAGTAAGTAACAGAGGTACAATGTTACATTAATCTGCACCTGAGCACCTGCAAATTGGCCTATTTTGCTACAAAGTTCTTGAAATGAATGTCATAGCAATGACAGAGATTGCTAGTCACTAAGTACTAGTGCATAACCAGTCAAGAATACAGTTGACACTAAGGGCGGATTCAGACTATGGTCCCGAGTGTGCACCCCGGACCACTTGGGTTGGTCTGAACGTTGCGTATCGTTCCCCGGATCGGAGTACCGTACCCGAGACCGCCTCCGGAGGTAGTCTCGGATCCGGATCATTCGTACTCGGGTACGGAACGATGCAATGTGAAGCCATCCGTACCAACAGAAGGAAGTGGACTTCTAATCATATATGCTTTATATATTTTTATAATGACATATTATTTTAGCTGGGTTATACCTTCTCATAGTTCTACTTGAATGTTGACAAGAAATGATAATCCCGCTAGTGTTTGAGTAGCGCGAGCCGTGAAAAAACAAACAAAACACATGTGTAGCGTAACGCTGCCACTAGGATGAATATACCAAAGATTAGTCTGTGACGTCACTGCTAAAATACCAAAGGTGCGTCAGTGACGTCATTATCATATTGATAATAACAGAGGACGTTACATTTTGAGGTTTCGAAGACCAACGCACACACTGCTTTGGTTGTGTATTGTTGTTCAGTTATAACTCAAGACAACGTCGGGAACACAGTCAAACTTTATTATTCACTCTAAACTCTGACAAGTGACTCTTTTTCTGTGAATGACATTCTCTATCTCCCAAAGCCCCATAGTCAATAGAGCCCCCATGAGGCACATATTTACCATTACTATTCAATGATCTGTTCTCGGGTACGGAAGAATATTGGCCAATGAATGCTGGCCAGCTGGGAGAGGCCAATCATACTCGGGAACGGTTCGAATCAATCGGACCCAGTCTGAATCCGCCCTAATGTTACCAAGTGGGATTGTATATCGGCATTTTAGTCAGTGAAAAACCCTTTAAATGTCATGAATGGACCAGGAGGCAGGCTTGCAGGTAAAAATAAAAGTATTTATTCCAGGCCTGGACAACAATAGGTGAAACAACAAAACAAAAAATTCAACACAACATAACTAACAGAGGTACGGTGTAAACCTCTCTCCATGGCAGCCCACACTCTATTGAGCTGCTCTCCTTTATATAGTCTATCTATACAGACCCCACCCATGGCTATAATCAGCCAACCCAGTGCATTCGAAATCCACCCAAGCTGCTCCCCATGTAGCATTAATCAGCTCCTCAGGCTTCAAGGCAGCTTACCCTTTACAGCATCTGATAAACAGATACACAAGTATATTAGATTCCATGTCACAGCAGAATGTGCACCTTCTGTGGGACTGAGAATCTACAAGTTACACAATACAGCATAACATACAATGACTGTAACATTAGTAAATTAGTCAAGCTGCTCTGTCACATCACATTTATTACCCCCTCTCCTTCTGGGTTGTGCATACCTGGTACACGTGACAGATAGTCAGCAATGAGGTTTCTACTACCTGGACAGTACTCAATAATAAAGCGGTATGGCTGAAGAGCCAGACACCAGCGCAGTATTCTTGAGTTTTGACTCTGCATGGAATGCATCCACTTCAGGGCTCTATGGTCTGTTTGAAGCATGAACTCCCGACCGTCCAAGCAGATAATACCTGAGGGAATCCACTGCCCTCTTTATGGCGAGACCCTCCTTCTCGATAGTAGAGTACCTACTTTCTCTGTCGAAGAGCTTCCTGCTCGGCCTCTCTTCTCCAGGCTCTCCTTGGGCTAAAACAGCACCTAAGCCAACATCAGAGGCATCCACTTGTACAAGAAACTTATTATTGAAATCAGGACTCTTCAGGACAGGATCTTTACATAACAATTCCTTTAACTTTCTAAAGGCCTCCTCACATTCTTCAGTCCACTGAAGATGGGAGGAAGTAGTCTTCTTAGTGAGATTAGTTATTGGTGTAGCCAATGTGGCAAAATGAGGCACGAATCTTCTATACCAGCCAATTAGGCCAAGGAATGACCTTACTTGCCTCTTGGTTTGCTGTCTTGGTATTCCTCGGATGGTCTCCAACTTCTCCACTAGCGGCTTGATGTGGCCATGCCCGATGCGGTACCCCAGGTATTTCACCTCCTCCTGTGCCCACGAGCATTTCTTTTGGTTGATGGTTAACCCTGCCGTCTGAAGCTTCTGGAGGACCTGCTGAAGATGATGGAGATGCTCTTGCCATGACTCACTGTAGATTACAACATCATCAAGATATGCTGCTGCATATTGTCCACAATCAGATAAAACAATGTCCATGAGTCTCTGAAATGTAGCAGGTGCCCCATGAAGACCAAAAGGCATCACAGTATACTGATACAAGCCAGTAGGTGCACGAAAAACTGTATATGGTCGACAAGCAGTGGTAAGTGGGACCTGCCAATATCCCTTACAAAGGTTTAATGTGGTCATGTATTTAGCTTTGCCTAACCTTTCAAGCAGTTTGTCGATTCTGGGCATTGGATAAGAGTCAAAACAGGAAACAGTGTTCAACTTACAAAAGTCTGTGCAGAATCGAACACTTCCATCTTTCTTCGGAACCAAAAGAACAGGACAAGAACACTCACTTTTTGAAGGCTCTATTATGCCCATTTCCAACATGGTCGCTACCTCCTTCCTCAATGACTCCACCATTCTCTCACGGTAGGGCCTCTGCCGGATTGGTGTAGGAACCTTCAGAACAATGTCATGACTGATAACCTCTGTGTGTCCTGGTCTCTCCTAGAAGAGAGGAAGGAACGACTTCTGCACCTGAGTCAGCTGTTGTTGTTACTCCTCACTCAGATGTTCAGGAGCCTCAATGGCACCCCCTTGAGGTCGAACATGTCAGACTCATCATCTCCATCCTCTGCTACCCGCATCATCATCACTGGTTTTGCTGCAGGGGTAACCTCTCTCTCCTTGAACACTCTTAGCAGGTTAACATGCAAAATTTGCCTCTGGCGTTTCCTTTCTGGGCACAGGATTTCATAAGTTACTGGTCCCATTTTTCTAGACACAATATAAGGGCCTTGCCATTTAACAAGTAACTTAGATGTACCGGAAGGAGGCAGTAACAATACCTTCTGTCCAGGTTTCAGTTCTCTCTCTCTAGCATGTTTGTCATACCACACCTTTTGCTTGGTTTGGGCCTCTCTCAGGTGTTCTTGGGCCAGGTGTCTCATCTTTTCCAGCTTGTCTCGCATTTGGAGGATGTAGGAGGCAACACTGCACTGGGCTGGCTCTCCAGCCACCCAAATTTCCTTGAGTACATCCAGGGGCCCCCTAACCTGCCATAAACCATCTCAAAAGGGGAAAAACCAGTTGAAGCCTGTGGAACCTCTCTGTATGCAAAAAGGAGGAAAGGAATCAATTTATCCAAATCCCTACCCGTCTCATCCACAAACTTTTTTAGCATGCTTTTCAGTGTACCATTAAAGCGTTCAACGAACCCATCAGTTTCGGGATGAAAAGGTGTAGTTCTAATTCCTGTGATGCCTAGCTGCTTGTACAACATTTTCATCAGAGTTGACATGAAATTAGTACCCTGGTCAGTTAAAATTTCCGCAGGAACACCAACTCAGGAAATCAGATCTATCAGACATCGGACCACGTGTTTGACTTGGGTAGAGCGTAATGGATATACTTCTGGGTATCTAGTAGCATAATCACAGATTACAAGAGCGAATCGATGCCCAGAACTACTTTTAACCAATGGTCCAATTATGTCCCCACCAATACGCTCAAATGGTGTGCCAATTATTGGTAAAGGTTGTAACAGTCCCCGATCTGATTTGCGAATTGGTGCTACTTTTTGACACTCTGTACCTGTGTCCTACAGTACTCCTGAACATCCTGATAGAGTCTAGGCCAATATAATCTCCGACTGATTCTGTCATAGCTTTTCTGTTGGCCTAGATGTCCTGCCCACGGAATGTGGTGTCCCAAATTTAGAATTAGCTGATGAAATGATTTAGGAACAACCAATCTAGGTACCTCGCTGTCTGCATTGTACAAAAGGTTAGCTTTGAGGATGTATTTATCACCAATGAGATTAGCTCCTTTAACAGGTTCACCATCTACCTCACATACCTTTAGTAAACAAAGGTTGCAGCAAAGGATCTGATCTCTGCAGCTCCTTAAAGTTGTCAGGGACTTGCCACTGTGGATCAAGCAGAGTGGTCTCAGGATCTGGAGCAACCGAGACTGGATCCTGCACCCTTGCTTTCCCCACATACTTGTCATGGCTGCGCTGACGTTTATCCTTCCTAACCTTTGTAACACCTTCAAAAAGACCTGGGTGGATGTTGGGAAGGGGTTGCAAACCTTTGGACTGAGACC